>NW_014333146.1:31519-39083 GCF_000341935.2 Cephus cinctus | reverse complement strand
ACCCCAAAGATCAGCACCTACGGTTGCGTTTCTCGATTTTACGCGTTCCTAAAAATCGACAGGATCCATTAAGTTATCGTCTCTTCTGATAGGTTCCGTCAGAGCTCTGGTTTTGGTGGAGTTGGGCCTGTTCCAGCCCAATTCCCTAACCTAACCTAACCTAACTTACGCTAGCTTATTATTTAACATTTATATTAATTACTCGACGAAATACACTGTATAAAATTATTCTACATGTATACGCTGATACATGGGTAAACTTGCAATATTCTTTTTCAAAATGTATATCTGCGATAGTCACTCGCAGACATACTAGCTGTAACTATCCCAATTTCAGGGAAAAGTAATTTTTTTAACCCAATGGCGCGATATGAATACAGGTATGTGCGTCACATTTCATAAGAGTGTCACTCTGACTCAGCCACGTACTCTGGATTCTTCTGTTTATCCTCCGATGGCTCAATTTTACCGTGGGACATCAAGTGCAAGGCATTCTGGGGTCACATTTTACGCTCAGCATGATTATTCCTAATCGCAAGCGCCATAAAGTCCCTTTTGCTTCTTGACGTTTTTTTTGTTCTTGTCGGATTCAGTAGGAAGGTACAAAGGCAATTGGACACCTAATATGTATATTTGTTGCATTATAATAACCGTTATGGGACATCAAGTGCAAGGCATTCTGGGGTCACATTTTACGCTCAGCATGATTATTCCTAATCACAAGCGCCATAAAGTCCCTTTTGCTGCTTGACGTTTTTTTGTTCTTGTCGGATTCAGTAGGAAGGTACAAAAACAATTGGACAACTAGTATGTATATTTCTTGCATTACAATAACCGTTATACATAACGTTATTACAATATACAAACATAAATCTTAATATCTCATTCATTAACATCCTCACAACACCATTACAATGTATTCAATAATCAAATTCTCCCCCGAACTCGTGATTGTTTTAATCGCGCTTTTATATCCCTCAGTTTCCCTCGTCGTCTCTCTATATACAAGACTTCTTTCGCCGAAATTATTATGTACACGGATAATAATTTACGTGGATTCTCACCTCGATCCTTATGACCCATAACATACCGCGATATATCGCGCTAGTCGCCGATACTAACGTCGCGTACAGCTCTAGAATTTCTGGCAAGAAAATTAGAAAATCTCGAGGGAAGCGAAATCGTAGTAGAAGACGGATTAACGTCCAAATTTTTAGGGCGCAAAACGTAAGATCGTTATGGTAACAATGGCTGTGTCCACCGAAGTCGAACTAGAGTTTAAAAACATTTAATTTATATACAGCACACGTATTTCGTCTCCCAATTCGGAGTCACGTTGAGAGAGACGAGATACGTGTACTGTTCATTTACACAATGTATTTCAACTGTTGTTCGACTCCGATGGAAACAGCCGATGACAATTTTGGACGCTCTCGTGCCCATTTTGTTTCTCCATATTTTGTTCTCTCGATAATTCGCCTCTTTCAGGCTCTTGAAAACACGCCTTTATATCACACGCTGCACGCAATGGCATTCGTTGTATCCATATTACACGCTTTCACGGATGATTGTCAACGATGAGCTGTACGTAACCTCGTGTACACGCGCCTTTAACGTTTTATTCGCTCGACTGGACATGAGAAGGCGCCTTTATTTTGGTGCGATTCATATCGAAAGTCGCATCGTACAGCTAATCGATCGCATTATTAATTAGGAATTTAAAGATTTTCACTGAAATTCCGACGTATTCTTATAGAAGACGTAAAAGCAAGTAGTGCACAATTGTAACTCGAAATGAAAGAATTATTTGTGGGTTTAAATAAAAATTTAAGAATTTCTTTATTACATAGATTTTCTTATTCACTCAAAAAGTGGACATTCATGCACGGAGGCATTGAGGCGCACAAATAACGCAACACCGATTCACACGACCATTCGTATTCGTTGTCGCGCAGCATAATACAGAGATTAATTTCTGTTTTCAATTACACAAGACATCTTACACAGCCCTCGTGTTTACATTCACAGATTTACCACAATGAGTATACGAGATTATGCTAGAGCGATTCTCATTCGCATTTCTATAGGCCCTGGGCGCACGGCAACACAACGAAGCTATAAATATAACAATGAACGGAAAGATCATTTAGAAAAATGAAACCACCCTTATTTTAATTGCAATCTCGAAAGTTTGAATTCAGTATGTCGAATGTAGAGAAAAAAAAAATTTCATTAAAGTCGTTTATTTAATTAAACGATTATACGACGCGAAATGTACATAGTTTTTTATTTGATTCAAAAGTTCTAGTTTCTTCTTGGGATCCTCCCATATATATATGTATATAATGCAATGTATAACTTTATCAAGATACCGGAAGTGTAACGAGTACAGCACGAAGGGCATCAATAAACGTCTTTATTACTCTTAACTGAGTAACGAACGCTGAGTGACTTTTAAATATCATTGGAATCCAGGTGCATCTTTAATTATTATCTTTTTTTTTTTTTCTAAATCACCAAATAGCAATTAATAATTGCGTGATGGTCATCGAAAGACTTTTATTTCATAATTTTCTTCCATTCAATTTATTTTTCTAGTAGTTCGCATGTCTCACGTAGTTGCAGCGAAGAAAGCTAGATGGCGACTGTGCGACGAAAGGAGGGTAACGTGCATAGGCGCGAATGCTTCTTTATTGTCCGTTGCTCTATCGGAGTTATTTTCCTTGATGCGTTTAAAACGCTCTGCCCCAATCTCTTTCTCTTATCTTTCCTCCCCCACTAATACTTCGGCACTCCTTTTTTCTTTCTTCCTTCGATTCTCACGCAGTCTTCCGTTATTCGTCGCTCTCCTCGTATTGTGATCTTTCGCGTCGCAATACAAAGAAATACGACGACAGCCGACTGCTTCGACGTGGCGACGAAGAAACGTAAAACCATACTTTTTACATTTACCTACTCTCTTCGTTTCTCGTGAGGAAATAGAAACGCGCCCGTTCGTCGCGTTCGCAAAGGCGTCTATCTTTTCCTATGATGGGAGCCCATATTGTTCGGCCCGCGGAAACGATTTCACGTAGGACGGTTGTAGTTGGCGCTGAGTCAATAGTGCGTAACTAGTACGTATATAACGTATATATATTTTCAGTATAGAAAATCGTTCATTTAAGAGGAACGATAAATGCATGTAGCTTATGACAACTAACAGGTATTTTCAGCAGGTTGCTAGCTTGTCAACAGAGTCCATATAGATTCCTATGAAAATGTAGTATATATGCCAAATGAGACGCGTTAAAAAATTCTACCATGATTCGTGTGTATGAAATGCGGGTGAACAAAAAAAAATCACTCATCAATTTAATACTTATTATTTCCTCTCCGAGTGTCCGATTCATAGAATCTATGGCGATTGATTTACCGATATGCCAGTTTGCACGTTTAACCATACGCTAAAGGGAGCTTACGGTTGAAGATAATTTCCTGAGTTTACAATGGTGCGATACGAAGGTTGTCAAAGACCTGAATAAAAACGGTGCGAAGAGTTTATAGTCGCGTCACAAATGGAAAACCGTTTGGACGACCGATAGCCTTGTGACTTATTCTGTGCATATATTTGCGATCACCTAGATTCACTTAGACAGTACTTGCATTATCATACGTAGAATACGTTTTCTCGTCGGTACTACGTGACTCGAACGTTACTAATAATACGCGACGGCGTTGGCACGTTATTCCTGTATTAATGGTAGCATCATAATCATGCCTATAAACACATTATATAAACAATTGACAACAACATTTTGACTCACGTTGTACGTACCTTGATAACCGTACGTACCATTATTTTATATCCTAGTATGTTTATCTGCACCTTTTCTTTTTATACGCTCGCTCGTCTCACTGTGCCAATCCGTATGCGGAATTTAGGGAAATCTCCGGCATATATTTTCTGCGCATGCGCATACCTCTCGGGATACTCGTTGGGTTTATTATTCGCCTCGATATGAAGGCGGCGATGCATTTTAACGACTTATCGAAATCCGACTTGACAGTATCGAGCATTTATGAATTTGAATTTCATCCTTCTTTTCCAAACTTAATTATTTACCTTTTTAGGCACGACTGCATTAAATAACCGCGAGTGTCCTGTATATTCGCCATTGACAAAAACAAAAGGAATGTGCGCGCATGTGCACTCAACATTTTTGGAGGAAATTCTAAATAAACGGGTAAACTGATGTGACCGAGATTTATAGGTTATATCGAGTTCCGGATTGCGGGACAGTAATGTTCGTAGGTGCGCTTTCACGTCCGATTTCAATAAAGCGGATGCGCATACCCAGAATGCCGTAAACCCTTCGCACAGAAAATAACGTAACGGCGTAAGACGTAAGCGTAAGGAAATCTGAATCTAGTAATCCCCCTTCAAAGGCGACAGTACTAGGCTTTACTGTTTTGAATTTATACGCGCGAATTCTTGTTTTTGAAATTCAAAACGAACGGCTTAACCAATTGAGCTCAAATTCCTAGATGATAAATTATCAACTTTCGGATATAAACGGAACAGCAACTTTTTTCAGCTGTCTGAAACTCCCAGTTTCAATAATACGCATAAAAGTAATTATGAGAATTGAAATAAAACAGTTTTTGCTCAATAACTAATTTCAATATTGATTCATGTACTGCAATAGCGTGCATAAAATTTCTGACTAATGTCAATGCACAAGACACGACCATACACTAATATCCAATCGTGCCTCAAAGCAAACTTGCCCCAAAATTTTGTCCAAGCTTTACCTTTGGCCAAATCCACAATACACGTATTACAAGTGTTACACAGTACAAGTCATGCCGCAAAGTTAAATTAGCCAATCGATAATCGAATAATATCTCGAATATTGTACGCACGTAATTTACACGTGCCACGATACGCGTCATCAAAAACTTGACGCTGAAATATTTTTTTCTCCCTATCACGAGCGAGCCACTAAAGACTAGACAATCAATAATCGATCGTGCCCGTATTCAATGATATCACGAACGTCACCTTTAAGTTCAACAATTACGTGCTAAATTCGGAAGTCGACAATATCCTGCCTTTGCGCATCGCTTGCCCCGAGTTTCGAGGCTGCACGTGTCCTCGAAGCTCGAGCTTTCGGAGGAGAATAAGCCCGTACAGAGTGGACAGCTTTCCTCGCACGTCGCATCACTTGTATATACATATACTTCCTTATAGACACTGTATGCCTTTATACGAAAGACTAAACACGACTGTTGAGCTTATTCCGTGCTGAAGTAATTCACCTATGCAGTTGGGCATAGCGCCGACGCGTCGTATCGTTGGATGCGTGCTGACCTCTGGCGGCCAGTTGGCCAACGTGCGACAGCCGTGTCGTTTCAGTTGCGACGCCGCCGAACCTTCCATTCGAGGATCCGAATGGTCAAGGCGGAACCGTCGTGTTTACAGGCACGGAAGAATCCCGGTTGAGCGAATTCAACAGCTCCTCGTTCTCTTTGCGAACTGAAACATATACGCATAACACATGTAAATAGCAAGACTGCCTTGGGATATCAGTACGAAGTTTGGAGGTTAGTGCAAGCGGAAAGTTCAGTGAGTTACGTTATTGTTAGATTAGGTCGAGGACGACAGAGAATTTTATTAAGTTAAACATTGAATAATAGCGCGGAATAAATTGTGGTGCACGTGCGAGGTCAGGTACAATAGGTATACGAGTAAAAAGTTTTCGAAGGGGCTATCTGCTTATGACTTTAAATGCGAAATAGTCCCCTAAATAGGATCTTTTACTCGTGAAACGACTATAGGTTATGAGACCAATAGGAGGGAAACAGATACACCGAGCGATCTCATTTATTTGTCTACGTTTATACACAACTCCACGTGGCGGAGATTACTAGTCGCTAAATGACTCGTTAAATCAGCTGTCATTCGCCAGTGATTGTGGAACACGGTTAGTTTTCTGATACGTTAACGTCAAAATGTCACGACTTCGGTGTAACCAATATTTACGTTGAGCACGATGCTCGGTCAGTTCCTTAGAGCCTGTGGCTGGACTGTGGAAGGAGCTGTGGGTCAGGGTGATCACCACCACGAGAACCGATGCCACCAGAAGGAAGAGAAATGTCGCCAGTATTATAATAGCGATTCTTCGATGCCGTCTAGCCTGTTCAATCTCCGCTGGACTCTTCCCCAGCTGCGGAAGCTCCTTCAATACTATGGCCTTCGTGGGACGTACCGAGTCCTTTCGACGTGCCGTGCTCGCTCTTCGTGGCTTTCCCTTCCTGCACACGCTGGCCCTTCTACCGTCGCCTGGAGATTTGTTTTTCTTTCTTTACTTTCATTTTCAGCCTTCGACTTAACATTGATAATGACCGAACGAATTTTCTTTAATTATTCATCGAAATTTTTTATCGTAGTAATCACGTGCGTATCGCACGACTAAAATTAAAATGGCATACGAGGCGTTTTTCTGATTCCTCTGTCAAAAGGACACATTGTACGTCATCTCCGTGAATAAGAAAATATAACGTATGAAACCATAAGGTCGTGTGCACTACACGCACGAGGCGCACGTGTATGTCGGTAAAATTGAAAATGAAATATTACTGATACTAAAGAACCGGATGACCTCAGAAATATGTCTTTTGATGTTCATAAAGTTTTTATCCAATTTTTTCTCTACAGGGAAAAAGTGTCCCAGGCCACATACATTTTCCCATGTTATTTGCTATGCTGTCTCAGCCACTTTTCCCCTGCGCCATTTTCTTGTTAAATCCAGTTTCGTCACGCGATATCGTTAAATCGAATAATCGTAGCTCCGAGTACAGGGTAGCAAACTTCGCATAGAGTAAGTAATTTCCTACCTAGTGGAGTCGGTCTGCTGTAGCTGTTTACCCTGGATCTACTTGTACGCTGAGAGGACACGCTACATCTTCTACTGGCTGGATCGACTTCCAGGCTATGCCGATTACGTCTAGGTCGTCCAGATTGCGAGCATACGGAATTAGAACGCTGAGGACCTACGCCAGGACTCGGTGGATACAATCCGTGATAAATATGAGGCTGCAGAAATTCCGGCGAAGACTCACGCTGATGTTCGGTAGACGTGTCGTCTACGTAGAATATTATACGTTCCTCGTGCTGACCCAATAACTGACGATTGCGATCAAGATCCATGATGCACTTAGTCTCAGGAATTTTTGGACACTCAAAAATTTAAACTTATTTTCACCATTGTGCGAGCTTCAAATAATTGTTCATCCTTCGGACATCTTTTACACTATAAATTATTTTAGTTTTATCTTTATCTCTTTTTTTTATTTAACTGTAGGATGCATCATAGGCGCATGCTGTAATGTCTGTAAGACACTTTACTGATTAACGACTTATCATTGATGTCGACTATACAGGCTCTTTAGAACCTTATGTCTCGTGGCTGTGCCAAATTGGTGTATTCATGAATGATAAAGCGGTAATACTGCTATTAATAACGATGAGAATTGCCCGTACAGCGAAACGTAAACACATTTGCACAACTACCCCCCCCCCCCC
>NW_014333146.1:23581-31383 GCF_000341935.2 Cephus cinctus | reverse complement strand
CCCCCCCCCCCCTTATTCTCTTATATGTGCACCTACGACCCTTCCTTACAGCACTGCACTCACTTAGGATGCTTCCAGTCAATTTTCTATAGGTGCATTACGGTTAGAGCAGAGATCATCTTACGCGGCCACGGATGCAATACGCTCCTTTCAGGTATGAAGACTTTATCAAAGAACGTAATGGCTCGTTTAAATTGAACTGTCGTAGAGCTTTTCTTTGTATAACTATTAAATGTTTTAGTTGGCGTATATAAAGCGCCCAACAGATGCCATTATTTGAATTTTACTCTTTGGGGTAATATTGGTTTATTTTATGACACGTGCTCTTTGGCTAGATTCGTGTGAAACATATAGATAGCAAAAAAATCATTTGGCAGATATCTACGTTATTTAACGAAAATCTTTAACTAAACTTTTATTCATAATTAAAGCGCCGGCTTCATTTTTTGAATCTACGCTGCGCGTATTCATAACCGCCAGGACTGTACTGCGCATGCGCCTCGCGTTAGTTACCGAGACACACAGCGCCATTAGTCATAGCCTAATCGTGTCAAAATGGATTGAATAATTGTATCGAGTAATATAAATGATAGGAACTTGATTTAAAAATAATAAATAGTTTAAGTATCGTGGATTTTAATAATATAGATTCATTGTTAAGAGCCACTTCTTGTCCCAGTCTCCTCTGTACGGTCTGTAATGGCTCCGAACAATAGTGTTATACTCGGCAGAAATATAGTTTGGCAAACGAAGAGATTTTGATAGTTACGAGAAACGAATATAATCGTCGACAAGTGGTTTCATCAGGAAACAATTTTTAAGCATGAAAGGAAGGAGCATGCACAAGTAAGTTGAGAATTAAATTTGCCTCTGGATTTAATACTAGATTTTCCGAACTTGTCACTTTGACGGATTTCTAATTTCATGTTTAACCCTTAAATTCTACACTGGGCTGATTTTCGAACTCGTACCAGTGTGAAATTTAGAGGTTCGCGACAGTGCTGTGCAATTCGAAAATTATAGTCGGAGTAATCATAGGTATTATTTTTTAGAAATTTGTTTTGACACTGATAATCAATGTCCATAAATCCAGTTTTAACGTCCGAGCGCGACTCGCCAAGTCGTTAAGCACTGGCTTACAATTCGAATTATATCACACGTAATTTTCCTAAAGTCGTTTTCTCGTCTTAACCTGCACTTAAAGGGCTTCGATTCTGGCTTGTTGCAGCAGTGAGTGTAGATCTTTGGTAATTATGAATACAGTAAGTTTTCGGTATAACTTGCAAAGCATCAATTTTTCTTCCACTTCGCCTCGCACTACTGTAAACAAATGTGTAAACTCAAAAAGATAAGCGGCGCGATACGTTCGTGTGGACGATACCCTTGGGTTTATTGCGTCGCGTATTTTTAGCTACGGATCTAGCAGACCACCGATCCGCTTTACATGGCCGTCTCACGCTCCTACACTATTGGCCAGTGAATATTCTATATGCGCTATACTGTATATTGTGTCGATAAATATACTCGGCCAAATATTTAGAGATCCCTCGTCTGCCAGCCGCCCGTCATTATTTAACTATACGCGAAAAATAAATTTACGTGACTCTCCCGTCTCTACTTTTGCGATTTCGTAACTCTGTATTTCCTCCTAAATATTAATGGCAGACAGATACATACGTTCATCCGCTGTCGTACAAGCAAATCAATCGATTTCACTGTCCGTTTAAAGGGGCAGGGCTAGCAATTTTAGCGAATGAAAAAAAATTTATTTTTTTACTTTTTAGTTTCCATGCTTTCTGTCGCACCCGATGTATATACAAATATAAGCAATCTATATGAGTACATTTTGAACAATGAGAAAGTTACTTCGTTCAAAGAGCAAGGATGGGCTAATCGTAATTCCCGCCTTATTCTCGATTGTTCCCGTGCAACAAAACTTTTACACAGAGCGTGAGCGCAAAGTTGGTTCCCTAGTTAAAAATTTCATAACTTCTAATTACTCATAGAATTTGTAAATAGGGAAGTTACTCTATGACTACCCTGTATACGAACAGCTGATCCTTATCCCGAGGTAGACGAAGGTGCGAAGCACATATTCGTTATAACACCTTGCGTTGTCAAACTCGTAAAAAAAAACAGAAAATGATATTATGCCCCAGTTTGTCTACGAGCACAAATTTTCGTCGAGACAATAAAATTCGATTTTCCTATGAAATTGCTTCTAAGTGACTGAAACGACTGTTTAACCTTTAGTGAAGAGGTGGACTCTTTAACCAGTACAGCCAGTAAGTCAAAAGCCTTTGAACTTTAATACAGTATAATAAAGTGATATATTAGGATGTAAAATTTCATTTTCGGCCCCAAAATTTAATAAACGACTGCGTCTATTAAAATTCTAACTTTTTCCCTGTCGCACCATCCTTAAGCTTTGAAACGAGGTATAATAGTTGACAGTGTTCCTGATATAAAATCAGAAAATAGTGGTGAAAGCCATGTCATTCAAAAAGCAATATTCCAAGCACTGCCTGCTTTTCGTATGCCAACTGAAGAAAAATGCTGCAGGGGCTAAGGAAGTTATTTGCTTCGCCTTAGATGAAAATGCTGTGTCTTACAGCACGCGTAGAAAGTGCTTCCGAAGGTATAGGGATTGAAATTTCAATCTTCCGAAAGAAAGCACTTCTTTCCGAACCGAGTTTCGACAGCTGCCCGAGAGATGGCAGAAATATGTAGAAAGTAATGGGGATCGTTCAGAAGGTTAGATGATTATTCGTTTTTTTTTTTGTAAGCAAACATCAAAATTATGCAAAAAAAGACCGAGAGTACACTTAATATTTTTTTTCCACGTGTTACAGGCCTGCTCATGTAACTTCTCGCTAAACCTATATAAGAGAAGCTGAGAGAGTCGTCGATTTTAGATATTAAATTTCTACCAGAACCCTATGTCAACATTGGCAACCATCGAATTTCACGTGGGGTATTTCGAACCCCAAAGTTCCATTCTAGGATTAAGAGGTCTCTTTAACAGCATTGTAATAACATTGGCACTTTCCATTGTTGGCACCGCGCTATGTCCAAAGGGCAACGAATTGAATTAACACTGAGGTAGGACCAATGACCTGACCACTGATCTTACTGGTTGGTACCGCAACATTGCAGTACGGTAATAATAATAGAACGAGAGACACAACCAGCTCCCCTTTGGTGCCTGCCTTCAGGCAGGAGGGACAGTCGGAGATAAAAATATATAATATATATAAAACATTTATCACATGACGTTGCAAGAGGAAATTAAATTTATCAAAACCCTGTCTTATATACAGGGTTGTTCACGAAAAACGGACCATCCGAAGTTAGCCCGTCTATTTGATTTCTACAATGGAACCACCTTCAGGCGGTACGTTTGTCTGGAATAACTCTGTATGTACACGATCTTCTTCTTCGCTCGAGTCAAATTCGAAAACTTACGCGTCGAAAACTGACATTTCTACCACTTACAGGTTGACTAAGATTTTTAATGCTTACTATTAACCTACAAGTACCAAATATTTCCGTCGTCGCCACTTGTATGCTGAAAGTAGGTTTGTGATTTAGACTGAGGCTGCGTTTGTTTTCTGAGAGTTGGCAAACAATGCAGTTCTTAGTAAATCGCACACGACTTCCTTGCAAGATCATGGAAATTTATGCTAAAATGCAAAAATAAAGAAATTTTCATTGTAAAATTCTGGAATCGAATATTTTGTTAAAAAAATTGTGTGCAAAGCCAGGCTATGCTGGATAGTTAACTGTTTTAGATCTGCCAAAAAAAAAACAACACTGAACTCGTGAACCGACCATACGTACACGCATAACAGCACAAAATTGAGCTTTAAGAAATTTCAAGAAACAATGCAGTTCTTAGTAAATCGCACACGACTTCCTTGCAAGATCATGGAAATTTATGCTAAAATGAAAAAATAAAGAAATTTTCATTGTAAAATTCTGGAATCGAATATTTTGTTAAAAAAATTGTGTGCAAAGCCAGGCTATGCTGGATAGTTAACTGTTTTAGATCTGCCAAAAAAAAAACAACACTGAACTCGTGAACCGACCATACGTACACGCATAACAGCACAAAATTGAGCTTTAAGAAATTTCAAGAAACAATGCAGTTCTTAGTAAATCGCACACGACTTCCTTGCAAGATCATGGAAATTTATGCTAAAATGCAAAAATAAAGAAATTTTCATTGTAAAATTCTGGAATCGAATATTTTGTTAAAAAAATTGTGTGCAAAGCCAGGCTATGCTGGATAGTTAACTGTTTTAGATCTGCCAAAAAAAAAACAACACTGAACTCGTGAACCGACCATACGTACACGCATAACAGCACAAAATTGAGCTTTAAGAAATTTCAAGAAACAATGCAGTTCTTAGTAAATCGCACACGACTTCCTTGCAAGATCATGGAAATTTATGCTAAAATGCAAAAATAAAGAAATTTTCATTGTAAAATTCTGGAATCGAATATTTTGTTAAAAAAATTGTGTGCAAAGCCAGGCTATGCTGGATAGTTAACTGTTTTAGATCTGCCAAAAAAAAAACAACACTGAACTCGTGAACCGACCATACGTACACGCATAACAGCACAAAATTGAGCTTTAAGAAATTTCAAGAAACAATGCAGTTCTTAGTAAATCGCACACGACTTCCTTGCAAGATCATGGAAATTTATGCTAAAATGCAAAAATAAAGAAATTTTCATTGTAAAATTCTGGAATCGAATATTTTGTTAAAAAAATTGTGTGCAAAGCCAGGCTATGCTGGATAGTTGACTGTTTTAGATCTGCCAAAAAAAAAAAAAACACTGAACTCGTGAACCGACCATACGTACACGCATAACAGCACAAAATTGAGCTTTAAGAAATTTCAAGAAACAATGCAGTTCTTAGTAAATCGCACACGACTTCCTTGCAAGATCATGGAAATTTATGCTAAAATGCAAAAATAAAGAAATTTTCATTGTAAAATTCTGGAATCGAATATTTTGTTAAAAAAATTGTGTGCAAAGCCAGGCTATGCTGGATAGTTAACTGTTTTAGATCTGCCAAAAAAAAAACAACACTGAACTCGTGAACCGACCATACGTACACGCATAACAGCACAAAATTGAGCTTTAAGAAATTTCAAGAAACAATGCAGTTCTTAGTAAATCGCACACGACTTCCTTGCAAGATCATGGAAATTTATGCTAAAATGCAAAAATAAAGAAATTTTCATTGTAAAATTCTGGAATCGAATATTTTGTTAAAAAAATTGTGTGCAAAGCCAGGCTATGCTGGATAGTTAACTGTTTTAGATCTGCCAAAAAAAAAACAACACTGAACTCGTGAACCGACCATACGTACACGCATAACAGCACAAAATTGAGCTTTAAGAAATTTCAAGAAACAATGCAGTTCTTAGTAAATCGCACACGACTTCCTTGCAAGATCATGGAAATTTATGCTAAAATGCAAAAATAAAGAAATTTTCATTGTAAAATTCTGGAATCGAATATTTTGTTAAAAAAATTGTGTGCAAAGCCAGGCTATGCTGGATAGTTAACTGTTTTAGATCTGCCAAAAAAAAAACAACACTGAACTCGTGAACCGACCATACGTACACGCATAACAGCACAAAATTGAGCTTTAAGAAATTTCAAGAAACAATGCAGTTCTTAGTAAATCGCACACGACTTCCTTGCAAGATCATGGAAATTTATGCTAAAATGCAAAAATAAAGAAATTTTCATTGTAAAATTCTGGAATCGAATATTTTGTTAAAAAAATTGTGTGCAAAGCCAGGCTATGCTGGATAGTTAACTGTTTTAGATCTGCCAAAAAAAAAACAACACTGAACTCGTGAACCGACCATACGTACACGCATAACAGCACAAAATTGAGCTTTAAGAAATTTCAAGAAACAATGCAGTTCTTAGTAAATCGCACACGACTTCCTTGCAAGATCATGGAAATTTATGCTAAAATGCAAAAATAAAGAAATTTTCATTGTAAAATTCTGGAATCGAATATTTTGTTAAAAAAATTGTGTGCAAAGCCAGGCTATGCTGGATAGTTAACTGTTTTAGATCTGCCAAAAAAAAAACAACACTGAACTCGTGAACCGACCATACGTACACGCATAACAGCACAAAATTGAGCTTTAAGAAATTTCAAGAAACAATGCAGTTCTTAGTAAATCGCACACGACTTCCTTGCAAGATCATGGAAATTTATGCTAAAATGCAAAAATAAAGAAATTTTCATTGTAAAATTCTGGAATCGAATATTTTGTTAAAAAAATTGTGTGCAAAGCCAGGCTATGCTGGATAGTTAACTGTTTTAGATCTGCCAAAAAAAAAACAACACTGAACTCGTGAACCGACCATACGTACACGCATAACAGCACAAAATTGAGCTTTAAGAAATTTCAAGAAACAATGCAGTTCTTAGTAAATCGCACACGACTTCCTTGCAAGATCATGGAAATTTATGCTAAAATGCAAAAATAAAGAAATTTTCATTGTAAAATTCTGGAATCGAATATTTTGTTAAAAAAATTGTGTGCAAAGCCAGGCTATGCTGGATAGTTAACTGTTTTAGATCTGCCAAAAAAAAAACAACACTGAACTCGTGAACCGACCATACGTACACGCATAACAGCACAAAATTGAGCTTTAAGAAATTTCCCAGGCAGAGAGTGCAAAAAGACGTAAATTACTTTACCAAACAAATAGCCAGGCCTCTTTGCTCTTTGATTTTCCCAGTACCGACCGACGCGTATTCTGGTTCCTACCCATCGCGAATAACAGATGAAATCTAGCAGCAGGATATTTCTAGCGCAAAACAAGTAAGACATTCCTGGAACCCGGTAAAGCTTTAAATGAAATTTTTCCACTACTAAAATTAGGTTTATGGCTCGTTCGTTAATGAATACCGTAACGTTGTTTCGATTTTTACATAAGACTTTTCTTTTCATTATGTATCCTAGACAGCTAAATCCACCTGAAAACGCATGTCAATCGATAATGCATCCTTACGATTGCACAGCAGCAGTCATCTGGACCGACATAATTAGCAATAAATTTCATTTGATCGGATTTCCTGTGCGTACTAAGGTTATTTGACTCGAGAACTGGCAAGATTTATAGATAGGCTATTAACGAGACAAGACGTGTACAGTCCCTGCAAATTACACGTTAAACTGATAATATAATTTAGCACGCGCTGCGCCTGCAAGTTATAGGCGCTAAAAGGCAGAGTAATAAATTCAAAAATAATTGTTATCATTATCAGCGTACTTCGTCGTTCGCTTGCATAGCAGCCTTACATTTAACCTTTTTCATCAGCCCCTTTTCAATATCTCGGTTTTTTTTTTTTTTTCATAGAAAATATAAACAGGTCCCATATTATCTATCGCACAGCAAACTGTCATCCATTGTCGTGGTAAAACGACCAGGTGCAGAATGCAGAGTGATGCACGAATAAACCGGATACGGAATAAAGACGTCATGTCGTGGTTAGCAACGGATGGAAAATGCAATACCGGAAATTCAGGAGCCAGACACGGGTAACGTGGAACGCGATAAGAAAAGGCACGGACCAGCATATAATAATAATATTGTATAAGAAAGTAGGAAAATTGAAAATTTTTCAAAAACATATCAATTTTTTCGGAAATCTCAAATATTTTGAAAATCAGTGCAATGTACGAAAACGTAATAGACGAGGGTAGATCGAGCCATTTCCTGCATTCTGAGAAGCGGCCACCCCCACCCCCCCCCCC
>NW_014333146.1:11554-23439 GCF_000341935.2 Cephus cinctus | reverse complement strand
CCCCCCCCCCCCCTCTTCCCCTTTCTTACTTTTAGTTTCGCTTTCCTTTTTCTATCCAATTTTATTTCCCTACTGTCAGCTGGACTAACGCAAACGCCATCTACTTATCGTTAACGTCCAATAAACCCGGTTGATGTTTATGGTCTGGAATTTGAGGTGCGTGTAATCTTAAGGGGCAAGAGTTCAATGATCGAAGGGTCAAGCGTGCTAGAATGGGATACTTGAACGGTAGAGTGCAGCCCGACAGATAAAGGAATTGCTTACGTGGGAGATTTCAATTAAAGCCCGTATCACTCATCGACGGTTACTTGAATGAAAAGTTTGATCAAAATTAAGAAAGAACGCAACAGGCTATTTATACGGGTAACTCGTCACACGGACGAGGCTGGAAGCGAGAAAACTGCCCCGAAAAATGAGTGCAAGAAAAGTGAATTTATAGGAAAAAAAAATTGAAGCCTATCAATAAAATGTTTTTATCTCGAAGCCAAATTTTTTAAATTATTTCTCCGAAAATATGTAAAATATAAATGAATCTCTAAACTGGCAAACCACGTGTCTGTCATGCACCCAACGATACCTCTGTTCCCCTATTCAGATCTTATTGAACTGGTGCACAGAACCAGCGGTAAAAATAAAAAAAAGGGAACACTCAAGAAAAGTTTCATATCTTCGAACTTTACACCGTATCACTGCGAATTACTCTCGTGTAGCTAATTACGCAATTTTTCGATGCAAACTTTCCTTGGTTCCAGCTTCGTCAACCTGACAACTCGCTCGTACGAATAACCTGTTCCATTCCTTTGTAAACTATTTTGGCAGATGAGGGGTTCGAGCACGCGAGCTTCGCTTTGTTGGTAGGACGTTCTGCCAACTTTTTTTTTTTATTGACACTTTTATTCTTCGTCATCAATGCTGAGTTACATATACTATGAAAAAAAAAAACTAGAAAATATAAAAACACTGTTGATATTAATAAATAAAACATATAAATGCCGATTCTACGGCTGCGTATACGGTTTTCGGTGACAAGTGTTTTGATCACAGGATATTACGTAGCATCTTACGTGAAATATTAATTTTTTTCGTCTCTTTTTCTTGGACTGAAAAGTGATCCGTAAAACCGTCCGTGCTGGATTCTCAACCAGGTCGATTGACCATTGCGTATCTACTGAACAAAGTTTTAACGTACGCAGTATACGATTGATCATTGCTGGATTACCCGTTTAGTGACTACCACGTGCATCGTCACTGTCGTCATTACAACGTCAAAGACTAACCCACGTGGACTCTTGTGTACCTTGACAGATATATTTAGGCTTGTATACAGTGCTACCCTGTTTTAGTCTAACATATTCCCATTAACCCAGCATCCAATAGTCACCCGGTTTACAAGCAGTGGCAGGTAATAAGATTTTCGAAATACGTACGAAAGTTGTTTGTTATTGCGTTAACCGGCGAACGATGCAGCGCCGAGTGCCTATCAGTCAGGAGCGAAGCTTACGAGCCTTTCGACCTTGTAACTGTACATTGATTTTGCATCGATACAAAGAGGTGGATGCGTATAGATTTTCCCGCTCGAGTGGATTGAATTTGACTTGGCATAACAACCGCTATATGATTGCAGCACAGGTTGCAGCAGCACCGCTATATTTTATTGCTCTCTAAAGTATGCATTCAACTGCCTGGAAAGTGGGTGAAGTATGTACTGTTTACTCCTGAGACTTCTTAGCGCTTTAAAATAAACTCTCTTATAAATTTTACGAGTACACTCTCGCGATTAATGCTTAAGTGGCTACGGCAGTCTCTTGCGTAGCTTTAATACGTACGAGCCGAGCTCTACGTTTCCTGGAGAAGACAGGCCAAGGTACTAATGGGTTTCGCGCATTTGCCAAGGAGTACACGTCTGCGCGAGAAATAGGTACGCCAGAGAGAAATTCAAGAATAACGGGAAGCCATTTTGAACTTGTCGAGGACCTGGTCTAAGATTGTATACAGGTTGATCCAAGGGAACTTTCTGTTTCGGTTATCACTTCGGTTCAGGGATGGTGAGTTGTGACTGATCAGTGATCGAGGCAATAGACCAATAAGTATAAGATACGACTCGGATCAAGTGAAAACTGATTCGGTAATTATTGCTGAATCAACCTGTATAATATAGTTTGAAAATATTATATTAACCGGGAAATATATCTTGTAACATTTATATATCGACTAGGTAAATTTCACCCTGTCACGTAGCAGCTAGGCAAAAGTTACATAAATGGGAGAAACATGTTTGCTTGTTACCATGGTTACCCGCTCGGTATACATTACTGTGAAATATCTCATGGGTGAACTGTGGCGTTGTGCACGTTGATACGTAGTTACCAAACTGTAATCAAGTCAAACTTCCTAATAGTATTATACTCGGGAGTTAACGAAGTCTGTTCGATATGAATGCAGGTTTCTATTGCGAATTAAGATTAATCTTAACGATCCGTGTAATCGGAACCTAATATGTCGGTTGTAACAACAGGATCGTGTGAATTTCACTTGGGACGATGAAAAGTTTTTTTTTCACGGATTTCATATTTTTTATGTAACTGAAGCCATATATAATTTCATAATAGAAGTAATCTAGAAAATTTTTACTGTTAATTTGATTAAAAATGCCGATTACGTGTTTAAGTTTTTTTTTTTATTAAAAAAATACCATGGGACGTTCACAATTGATAACAGCTCCAGCCCTAAAGTAACTATTTATCAGACGTACAGTCGGTAACGAAATTATTCGAATTTTCCATTGAATTTTCCTATACGCTAATAATTTTTTAAAAAAATTGTAAATAATTGCGAAATTTGATTTTTCAAAAATTAAATAAAAAATTGACTTTTCTATCACGTATGCAGCTAAAACTTATTAAATTTAAGGTAACACTTTTTTCTCAACTGTTCGAATATTTTTTTTAAACGGAAATCGTATCATTTTTCGTTAGTAATAATGATAAATGAATCAACATTTTTTCAAACTTTTACCCACGTACGAATAACCCAACGAAATTTACAAAAATCTATTACTCTACATGATTTTTCAAATACTGACAATAAGAGCAATGAAATAAAAGTCACTGGGGTGGTCGAATATTTTCGTAACTCACTCTGCTTATCCGAATACTTCGTGTTCGTAAAACATCTGACGCCGCTAATAGTATTTCTTACGAATCTCCGCCGAGGAGCGATAACTAATAGATGTGTAAAGTGTGGCTTCCTCTCACGGAGTGTCTTAAGTTTCTTCGCCGTAGTTCCAAGTTATTATGCAAAGTGGTTTATACAAGTGCCAAGTCATTCAGGACAAGTACGGTGAATCTATATTTAGCAGGAACTATGACTGTAGTCTGAAGATTAAAAAAAAAATTCTTAAACACGTAAGTATACGAGATACTGGTAATCAATCAAGATCGTAGATTACGAATTTACATAATGATCAATAAATTGCCCACAAAAATTATTCCGATTATCCTTTTCTCCATAAGCAAATGAAATCAATGATATTCACTGGGTAAATAACACGACTACCTTACCTACCTCGATCTATCCTACCCTGATTAACCAACTATTCTCCACTTCCCACACTTTTACCTCAAAACAACAAAATCATGGCCCTCTTAGCACAAGTATCAAAGAGCCGTATCAAACCCCAAAATGCTCATCGGAGACCCAGTTCGTTTCTGCATTTCTCATATTTTCATGAAGCCTTCCGTTTCCTACAGCCGTCAATTCGAAAAAATTTATAGAGACTAATTTGCATACCCTTTGAAATTTGTGAAACTCAGGCGTGTTGATAATAAAAAAAAAAAAAATTCAATGACCACAACCAAAATCGCAATTAATAATAGTGCAGAATTAATGATAATTAAAATAATTAATTTCGCAGCTTGACTTTAATATCGATACACTAACCAATCGATTTTTAAATAACGATTAATCGAAAATCTCGAACCCCCCCGCGTGTTAAATTAATTTCTCGGTTCTATTCACATGTAATTAATTTCCACAAGCCAGTAGTAGCCTCATGGAAATTCGGCTTGCAGTCAATTGCAAGTCCGATGACCTCGTAGTTCCCAATCGAATATTATTATCACTCGCGTCTCGTTTTCGCGAGAGGAAGCAAGCTTCGCGCGGTTGAAAACCCAAAAAGACACAATCTGGAGTGACTCCGTTTCGCGGGGTAGCTCTACCACGGAAATCTGGCGGGTGACTGGAGATTCACAGATGTGCGCCTTTAATTTAGAGTCGTGGAGCGCCCTCGACCTCGCACTAGGTCTATATATACACATATACGTATGTATAACCAAAGCACAAGTGCCTACGTGGGTACCTGTGTATACTATATATATATATACGTATCGTATATATACATTAGACATGAGCGTACTTCCCTGGGATAGTGTCACGTAATTGGCTGAAGCATCCCTTGCACCCTGTAACCCTTCCAGGTTCTAACATTATGACAGAGAAACCCGTGATTCGCCACAGCCGACGATAATCGCATAGACATTCGTTCCAGTTAAGATGTGGAATCAAGGAACATAAATCACTTTCGATATATAACTAGATACTTTATTCGATAAGTTGAGGAGTACTTGAGGAGTGGGCTAGAGTCAGTTTTGCGACATGAATTTTCTGTTCGACTTCAAAGTTTACCAGCAGATACAAACTGTGTTATTCGGATAAATTTGGAAAAAAGGTAGAAAGTAAGGAATGAGAAATGTTGATATTTGGGAAAGGTATTGATATTGGGTTTTTGGGCTGAAGACGTATGATTTTTCTCATTGTCCAGACTTAACAAATGAGTACCATGTCCAATCACATCATCCTATCATGGTCAGTTACGTCGTTGATTCTCATGATGTTGTCAATAGGCAGAATAGGTGGAAGGTAACGCTTCAGAGGGAATTCTAATAATATATTTTTTTTTCATTTTGCAATTTACGATTTTTCTGGATGAATGAAATGATTGATGACTTCGCGAGCTAGGATGAGTGAGTAGTCAGTTGTCCGACGGGAGCTTGAGGTTCGAATCAGAATTATCACCGAGAGAAAAGATTCGACCCAGGACTCTTGAACGTGCCGGACCTCAGAGGTCGAAGAGGATGGAGTTTCCAGGGTGAGTACTGAGTACCAGGTAGGTACAGTGGGTCTAGAGTCCGTCGGCTTCCTCAATGGCATCGCCAAGAAGATGGCCGGCTGGGGTCGGGGTCTTTTGGGACGTGTGGATGAGAGCGGGAGATGAGACAGGCAAGTGGACGGTGGGAAGGGTCCATCCGGAGGCTGGAATCCGATCCCTGAGAAGTTGGGGTGCGGAACCCTGAAAGCCAGGTTGGTATTGCGCGGTGGAGTGCACCGGACTGGACCTCCGCGACCGGAAGCTGTCTTGGCACCTTTCGGGGCACGAGGCCCTGCAAGCTGGGTTGGTACCGGCATACCGGGCAGCCTTGACTGGCGAATTTCACGGGCCGGAATTTTCACGCTGCTGCCTGAGCTTGCTCGGGGACTTCTGGCGCGAGAGACCAAACCTGGTCGCCTTGGATTCGGAATCGCCCGACTTCAAGTTACAAGAGGCTTCTCGTCGTGCGCCTCCCGCTCGCGAGTTGACCTCACGAGGCCGACGTGTGATGCAACCACAAGGTAGCTCCAGTTCGAGAACCGACCAACTTGATCCATTTGAATTTCCCGCCCGTGAGCTCACTCCGCAGGAGGGACCGACGGAAACGGGACAGTACCGCCAGATTACCCGGTACTATGAGCAGTGTCTGAGTCGCTATAGGGAAAAGATTTCATGGCATAACACAGTTTTCAGTGGTCTTCCCATTAAATGTTTACCACGTATACCAGGATTGTACTAGATACGACTACTTACATGAAAAGAGCAGTTTGCGTTTACGTCAAATGATAATTATCAAAAAGATCTTTATCTAAGATAAGCATCAACGTGCAAGCAGAATTATCATCGTTAACGTGAGTTACACATTACGTAATCGTCTCAAAAAAATCCTCCGAAAGCAATTTACCTGATTCTCCAGTCCTTTTACGGAGTCTATGGTAGTTCTGTGTTTTCGAGGAAGAATCACGTGACAATTGCGGGATATATAACGTAATATAATGCAGCGTCAGCAGCGAAATATAATAATCAGTGATAGACGCACCCATGTCGTCGATTATCGGCGCCATTCTCAGCGTGACGCCAACGAGCAGAAGTGACATGGCGAGAAGTAGACAAGCAGTGGCAACAATAGTCCATCGCGCTCTAGGAGGCAATTCCTCTGGATCGCCAAGCTCCTCCTCGACACTCTCGGGCTCGACTCTTCGTCGTTTCCGCTTTCTCCGTGGTCGATGATAGCGCTCGACAGTGTTGCCCCTTTTCTCAGGAGCGGGAAGACTCTCCTCCTCTTCGAACTCGTCATCGAGATTGAGCGCGACGTAGTCGTCCTCGTCGTAATGGATCTTTCTGCACGGTAAGAAGAGAAACGTCGGGAAGTCAAAGGTAAAAGCTATTTCGTGTATGGGGCGAATGGGATGGAATTCGACGCCATGACGTTGAGACGGCCTCAAGGATTTCTTTGTGGCATCGACTGTACACATAACCGACCGAACGTAAATAAATATATATATACGTAGTCTCCTAATGCCACTTGAAAACGACGCTACTATAGCGGCTTGCGTCCCGACCTCTCTGAATGCTCCCTAGAGTTAATATCGTGACTGTTTTACCAGCCGTCGGTTAGGTAGAGCACCGCCACGACAATGGGTTAGCCCGTTTTCAACGGTTGCGAAACTTTGTCAGCTCCCGAACAATGCCGCCGTGCAAATCAATACTCTGCCGTCTATCACGTATCCTTTATGCTAGTATAGCAGCTGTATGGCTAATATTCAGCGGTGTCTAGTAGGCAAAGCAGCCTCTTAGTATTATCTAGAACTTGTCGTCTGTTTCTATGGCTCGTCGTGCTGAATTCGTTAACGACATTGATAGTTTCAATATGGCAGGAAATTCAAATATAGTATACTAAACAAGTCAATGCTGATTTATATTATTCGAAGTAAGAGATTGTTTTGTTGTATTGATTTCCAAAAAAATCTACCAATGAAACTAATTATCTTTACGTACGTAGAAAGCCAAACTAAAGTTACTTTCTACAAAATATCTATTTTGGCACCTGTGGCTCATGTGGATCGGGTCCAGTTCTTGGCGTAGCCAGCGGATTCGTAATATGTCAATGTGTAGAAATATTTTCTTGTCTGTTGGGCTGCTTAGAGACTTGTTTTATTTTTTCTCTATCTCGATGTGTACAAATGCAGTATGTTTGCGTTCGCGAGATTGCTTCGAAATTGGATTTTAAAAAAGACACTTCACATTGCGCGCTTTACGAGCAGATAGAAACTGTAGATAAATCGAGTAAAGTGTTTAAATACATAAGATTTGCCACGGAAAAATATATCATGCTTATCAACTGCAGCGAAGCTTCTGGGACTCTATTCAGAGTGGTCATAAAGTAACTTTCTCTACGTTAGTAGAAATTTTATTATGAGAATCGAGAGCCCGTAGAGGTAGTCTCGGACTGATCAATGGGCAGTCAGATAGGCCCTGGACTTGACAAAGGAAATATATACAGCCTTTCAGAAGTTATAGAATTTTTAAGTAAGCAGGTTACTTTACGATCATCATGCATGTATGACTGAACGACATTAGTGTCTTACTTTGACAGGTGGAACGTAACCAATTTTCTCAAATTTTACCTTCTGCTTGTGTAGCACCCGAAATGAGTCTTTTAGTCGCATTAAAGATATTACACTGATGTGGATCCTTCTAATCTCTATAAACTGACTTTAACGCTAATCGCAACTGCCTCTTTCGCAATTTTGATATAAATAGCAATATTTTGTGCACCATGAAATTTCTCAAAATACAGTCCTAACAAGTACAATATATGCGTATCCGTGAAACTGGTAGTCACTCTAAAATGCAAGCAAATTAACTAGCGCTAATTGAACATACTTCTGCTGAAAATCACTGGATGCAGTAAAACCGAACGGAATTAAATTTCAAGGATTTTCACGTGCTGGCGGTTTATTCGCGTGAAGTGTCTGGTAAACATATTTTCAACCCTATACGAGATAAAGTTAATTAAAAAAAATTTTTTTAATGACATTTCCCGCGTGCATATGAGTTATTTACGGGATAGGTATATTGTGTTGAGGAAAATATACCTATATATAAACAACTGAACGGTCAGTTACGAGGACACTGTCCCCATTATGCGGAGTCCACAACAGCAAACTAAAATTATTTTTTCAAAAGAAATTAATTCACGATTAGAGTCTTAAGTTATTTTAACTTTGCGTAGGATTGGAAAAATTTCGTAAAATTTGTTATGAACGCCGCTTTATGTATCTCGAAATATTCGTGGCGTAAAATATTTTTCAAAGCGATGCTCAAAACAATAAAATAGTCTCAAAGCTGTGCATAGGAGTCCTCGTAACCGACCTCTTATACGAAGTATACAAATTATCAATTAGTGTATACTATATTTACAAAAAAATTATTAATTTATCACTAAAGTGTCACTCACAGCTGGGCTGCACTTTGTGAAAAGCAGCAGGCGCTCCGATGCAGTTTCGGATATTCGCAGGAATCGCTCAAACCCTCTCTGGCTCTCTCAAAGTTTATCAGAGCTAGTTCCTGATCCCCGTCAATCCCCGAAAGATCCAGGCCAGTCTCGAGACCTCCATGAAAATCCTGAACGACTCTGTGGCCCACTTGGGGACTCTTGGAGTGTCTACGCCGCTTCCTGGGACTCCGCGGATTCTCCGAAGCTCTCCGTCGCCCTTTACCTATTTCCAAAAATAACGAAACTTTCGTCATCACAGCTATACACCTTGGCGATGATGCGAAACGCAACTGTTCCTCGAGTTGATAACAACTCAATGATAATAACGGGGACTGATAACGTTTGACAAATCAAGGGATGAGAAAGCAAGATCAGGGGCCCTGGGCCAAGTTATAGCAAGGATGATTAGTCGTCCGCTGACTAAACTTTTTACGAGCCTCCCATAAAACATTATGGAGTCTCGGTAAATTGGCCATGAAAAATTACGTCTCTCTACCGACCACCGAGTGTCTGTAACTCGTCGTGACTTTAGATCTTTGCGTCGAGCCGATTCAATAAAACCGAAGACTCAAATGCCAAGCAATTCCGTAGCGGCACAAGGTAAATATACTTTTAGATCGAAAGCTGCGTACAACGTGCTTTTCGAATATTGACAATTAACTCGAACGGGGAACAAAACTGGCTTTCCATATAGCAAATTGAAAATTTCCAAATATCGTGACTGCATCAACAAGTTCACAGATTCACATGTAAATTCTATACAATCGCTTTAGCGCGCCAGCACGATTCCCCGTGTACAATTGACATAGATGGTAAACCAATAGGCATATAGAAACACACTGACTGCAACTGATCACAGATGGCGCTGGTAGACGTGACAGAAGAGTTTATGACAATTGAAAAGTCACTATTATAAATTTACCAATTACGAAAATTCTCATACGAAGTACAGTCGATCGTAATAGTTTAATGTTAATCTAACAAAGAGCTTTTTCATTTTACGAAATTAAAAAGCTATAAAAGCAGTTTGAAAAGAAGCAAAAAATAAAATTTTTCGTATCACGCGATAATACCGTAGTGAAAAGAAAATAACTCAACCTGTTAACAAAAAAAAGGATAAAAAGAAAATCAAAGAGTGCAGCGTCAGGTTGCTTACCCGAACGTTGTTTATGATTATTATGCACGGTAGGATCCTCGATGTATTCACCGCAGGGGGCAGAATCGTGGCGTCGCCGACGATCCTCCCGTTTTCTTTTCTCGTGTTGACGATGCTCGTCGTGGGGCAGCTGTTCATGTTGACGATGCTGATGATGATGGTGAGAATGATGATGATGAGAATGATGATGATGATGATGATTCTGGGAGGAAGAGGCCGTCGACGAAGATGTAAGCCGAAGTCGTCGTGGACTCGGTGGTGCACTGCCCGAACGTCGAGCTGTCGTCGAAGCCTTCATAGCCTCAACCTTCGTTTCCACGAGAGCCGCCAGAACGGCCTCGAGACGTACCACCTCGACGCCGCTTGCCGCGTCTTCCGTGGAAACTGCCTTGTCCGCCACATCGGAACTCGACGGCATTACCGTCATTTCGTACGTTCCTGACCGCACGTCACTCGTCACTCGTCCAGGACGTTACGTCAACACGTGGCAACCTTCAACACTGGCAACCTTCGAATGATCGTCGACGACGCGAAGCGACAGACGTTTCACTAGTGCGCCTTGAGGATCCGTAGAACACGTCGGCGAGCTGTATTCACGCCGTTCGACATTCCCGGATACGTTTTTCACCTTTGAGCGTAGCATCGTAATTTTCCTGTTACGTAACATATATATGGTTTATATAATTATGGTTTTTTCTTTGTTTCTTGGAATTTGGAAATTAATCAGGGCTTGACGCTTAACCGACCACGAGTAATTGTTTGTTTCGATCGCTTTGTTTTTTTTTTTTTTTTGACAATTCGAAAACAATACTGATCGAATTTATACTTTGGCATAGATACGTCAGAGAGAATACTTTATTCGATGAGTCTTGACTTATCCTGTAACCTCTCTGCAGTTAGACGCAAGGGAAACTTTATGATTGATGCGCTTTAAGCCGAGGAATATAAATTATGTAGACGCGAATCTTTCGAATCTTCATTTACGTAATAAAGGCTTTAAACTGTGATCCAGTGGGTTAAAAATCGCTATAAGTTTCGTTGTTTCTCAATGTTTAAATTTTTTTACGATTTATTCTTCCTAACTAGGAGATACGGCGATTTCTTTAAAATTGATAAAAGTAATCAAGATATAGGTACGTACGACGCGTACGTAGCGATTAATTGTGCTTTTGGTTAAAGACGATTTTCATAACATATCGTTAACGAGAATAATTATAAATTGTCATCCTAGACAATGCACAGGGTGGTCGTGAAGTAACTACTCTAATTAAAAAATCTGTAATTTCTAAACGACCATAGATAAATTACTTTACGACTACCCTCTACAACCGTTATTAGTACTCCTGATTACTGTTTCGAAAATTCATTAAATTTAAAAAAATCAAAAATCCTTTTACAAGCAAATGCAACAAATACTGTACTGGGAATAATTTTGGGAATTTTTTTTAATTTTCTATTTTTCACTATACCAGTATCCTCTCCGAGACCCTAGGGAGTCTTTCACAGCGGCCCAAGTGCAAATTCAGAAATTCAAGTAGAAATCAGAGTAAGAGTGATTTGCCATAATAAATCCAAAATCCAAGCACTATTCTATAAAGCACGTACGATTGAGTAGTTTAAACGTGAACAAGGGTCGCGCAGATGACGGGGATCTGGATAAACGAATTAGAAATTGTGACTCGTCTTTTAGAATGCAGAGATAGATAGGTAGGTATGTATACATAACATTTGCAACTTGTCTCTGTCCGTACCAAAGCAACGTGTTGCATCGAGTTCGTAAGGAGTTGTTGCTTAATGTTGTTCAATCTTTTTCGTATAAAACGCGTGAAGGCATCGCCGAATCGACTAGGTCGAAGTAAATATATGCGCCTGAGAAATGGCTTTTATTCAAATTTTTATTCACTCTTTTCTCCACCTCTTTCCTCCATTTTTCTATATAGACTAACTGACACGACGAGCTATACACGAATAACATACCAGAGGGATGATAGCGTGCTAGGATGGTTAGATTGCGCACCTAACGCACATCCGACGGCTCGAACTAGATTTCGAAATCTGTCCGGGTGAGTGGAGGGGGGGGGGGG
>NW_014333146.1:0-11357 GCF_000341935.2 Cephus cinctus | reverse complement strand
GGGGGGGGGGGGGGGGGGGGGGGAGGAGGTGTTATCCAAAATATAACGAAAAAAAAAACAGTCGGATTTCCAAAAAAAGTATTTTACCATAGCGTGTGCTCGAGGATCCCGACCGTACTAGAATTGAAAAATAAAAAAATAAAATAAAGAAAAAGATTAAAAAAAAGTATCATATCGACTTCACGTTCGATTTACCAAACGCGCTTTACCATAATATCGTATAAGTACCTTGAATGTCGTGCTTCGCATACAGGAAATCCCACCATCCTCCTCAGTGATATTCTCAATACGATTGCGAATTGTATCTTTAAAGGAAATGTCACTGAATTTTCTCAAAACGATCACGAGCTGATAAAGCCGAATGCAGTTCTTAAGCGTGCGTAATGTAATTTCTTCTTTTATTTACCTCCGTATCCAATAGCACGTCTCGCACGAATCGAAGTTCACAAAAAACTTGTATCGTATAGATGAAATTTATAAAATTATTATCAGACCCATCTTCCGTCCACTGTGACGACTAATCACGATCCAGGCACGAGGCAATAATCCAAAATGCTGTACACGTGCACTTTGTTATTCTCCCCCCTCGAAAATTCGTCATGATTTAAAAAAAAGAATTCCTTTGCGAATTCCTCAAGGAATCGCGAAGCAGCCGTCGCCGTGACGTAACGCGCACTATCGCTCCTTCCCTGTCAACCGAGTCCCCCTAAAGATTGACAGTGCCGTATCAAGTCCCAGGACCATGTTTGGCAACACAGCCATGATTAAATTCTACGAGGTTGCTCCTGGGCGAGGATAAGCCTCTCGAGGCTCGATGATTCCGTCCGGGTGAAAATAATCCAGAGCTCTCCGGACTTGACCGAAGGGATCAGGCTGGACCACGTGAAATCATTATCTCGGCGGAATCCTATATCGACCTGGAGGATTTCATGTCCTCGTCGAGCTTCGAGTTTGTTAAGCGTCCGATTATATTCGAATCTGCCAGTAGATTTCCATTGTTCGCACCGCCAACACGTAATACTGCACACGCCAAGAACTCTGACACATAACCTGTCGAAACCCGCACACGCGACGGTATCGTATCGGCACGCACAGCACTGGAGAGTACAAAGGTATTACTGAATTTCGAATAAAAGCAGCTCCTGCACGAGCTGCTTGCTCATCGCGGTATACACGAGGTTCTCAGTCGAAGCATTCGGTACGTAACAGGAGCAATAGGAGGCAGAGGAGTTGCGATGTGGGTTGAACGCGCCGGGTTACTATGGAATGTAGAAGCGACCAGCCAGCCTGCCAGACAGCCAGGGAATCAGGTAGGGCGATAGGCAGACTTTTAGGTAAATAGAGATTGAGGCAGCTGTGTTAGGTTGTCAGGTAGGTAGACGAGGAGCAGTCAGGCAGGCAGGCAGGAGCACGTTTGTACGGGCTCGTTCCCTCCTTCCTCCCGACGAGCCCTCCTTGGAGGTGGACACGCTGCTGGAGGGACTGGGTTGAATAATAGGGAGAGAGTAAAGCTGCTGGTGGTGCTGGCGGTAGTGCTGGCGGTGGAAGAGAGAGTGCTCCGAAGCGCGTTGCCGGGAACGAGGGATGCTGGAGCGCGGCGGCATTGCCCATTGCCGCCGGGACGCTTGAGCGCAGTGCGTCTTCGTACCGCTTCGATCCGAGGTGGCGCTTACCCTCTTTTTCAAAGCGAAGCGCCGTACGCGAACGAGTCGATCTTCTAGAATCTCCCGTGCTCGAAGAGGCCAAATCTTACCTTCGACGTTACTTCATTTTTTTATACAGCACCAGATCACTGGCCATTTATTGCCTACGATTTTATGCAAAAGTTTTTATATTTACATTTTATTTCAATTCAATTTTATTCCTTGCCTTTATATAGAACGCCAGCTATACCTACTGTAACTTTCCATATAATCTTTCATTTGCCCAAGTTAGATTCTATTCTCTAGCCCAGGCCTGATTTTCTATGTGATTTCTTATCGATTGGTAGGTCTCTACCCTTTTCGAGATAAAGGACGCCCGATGTCGGTTAACTGTCTCGAAATTCGTCGTAAGTCTAAAGCCACCATTATCAATGGTATATGACGGGTATAACCCTGGCAGATAGCTGCGAATGATATAGGATCCCAAGAGAGGCCAAGTTCCATAGTAGTCTATTATACACTGGGTACAGTAACTAGATTCACGACGTCTGGTATATATTTACTCTTAATACCGACTATAATACTTGGCTCTACGTTCAATCTATTTTACTAATACTTAGTCGAGTTAACGAAACGTTCTTTTTTCAAATATGATCTACACGTATGCATGAACAATCATAAAAATTCATCTTGCTCGATGAACCATGAAATTTAGCCAATGTATATCCCACGTTTGGCAATTGATAAAGAAAAACGAGATATTTGGTAATTCGCTTTCTGCCGATAAATAATATAAGAATGTTAATCTACCGCTGGCGCCACGTCAAATAATTCCAGTCTGTATAAGCAGTCGAGAGATTTCCACGTCTGAGCACAGCCGATGGTAGTAAACAGTATACCTATAGCGGTCTGTTCGCCCAAGATCGCACGGAACTCTGGTAGAAGGATTTGATTGCTACCACTCGACACGCTATAGTCTACTTGGTATATCTATATTCACAAGGGAAGACTCCTTTTTTCCGAGAAGCTCCAGAGACAGAAAGTTCTTTTCTCGTTGCACGATAAAGTTCCACCCTAAGGAAAACAAAGTGATCCAAGAAATCGCAGCACGCGACTCTTTTCAGTCTCAAACTTCATCACGAAAGTGTCAGCTGAGTATATTATTAAACCTCCCGCTTCCCCATTATACATGAAATATAAATAATTCCCATCTAAATGTTCGTATCTCCTCGTAGTAGCACGTGCGTCGCTATATTTATACACTATTTCATTTACTTGACAATTCAAATTCGTCCCTATGAATCAGCAGGTATACATTGACATTTTTTTTTTTCGAATAATTTCCATACCCCAAGGCTACAATGTGCTCATAAGCCCGAATGACGTCAGAGGGGTTTCTACATAGGACACGGCGCGCGCGCATAAAGGTACATAGTCGGTATATAAAGCCACACAGATCTAAGCAGAGCTCAAAGCTCTGATATCAGTAAATATTCTTTCTCGAAGTTTCTAGAAGCGGAACAAATTTAAGGTTAGAATTCCTAGTGGACATTTCGATGCTGCTTACACTCAAGGCACATATATTTTTTGTGTGTGGTATATACAGTTATAAAATTAAGAGAACGCAATGCAAAATATACATGCTTGATCGTTATTCTTTTGATTTATCTCAAATTATTTGCTTTTTGCAAAATTTATCTTTTTTTCCATGGTTATGCTCGTAAATTTTTTATTTTCTAATCAAATCATAGACAGTTTACGTAATGGCCAATTATTGGCTGATACACGTTGCTGATAGACAATGACATTTATAAGGGTACTATACGGAGTATCCAATATAAGGTACACAACTCTGATGGCCGGATGACGGGGTGACGTATCACGTGCATAGATCGCAGGAAGTCGAGGATGGTCTCTTTTCTTCCCTCGTAGGAGTTTCCGGTTCGCCCGACCCTTCCGCCTGTGTAAAAAGAGTACGAGTTTTGACCTCATTAGTATACCGACTCGCATAAGGGATATAAAAAACGGCAGGAAATTATACAGTGTAAACCAATTAACCGCTATAACATTGCAATACAAAATTCTGTAGACGTCGAAAGTATTAGTTGGAATTATTGGCAAAATTTTGAATTGAAATTGAAAAATTTTCAGACAAACCTTGGAATAAAAAAAAAACAATGCAAACGATAAAAAGACTGTATCGAGATCCCCTTGTACATCTATATATGTAATGTACAATGTATTTAGCAATTTCCAGTATTTGTCTCTTTCCAGTAGTTTGTAATAGGCGTTCAAGAGCAAAGTGTTGGAATTTTATACTTTAAACCCGTCTAAGGCTCAATCTGTATCGCCCTATAGAACCGGAGCATCCTCAATTTAGTCTCATAGCAGTTACCAGGCGACGAGGGTGAGCTGGAAATCAATTTGTATCGTTTCGGAGGGGCGTGGTTCGCCAGTCGTCTGTTTGTAATGCGTGAAGCCCAACGGCAATGATATTTGAAAAGATACGTAAAGCGATTCTCAAGATATTCGCTGCAAGCATGGCAATGCTTTCTATACGTGCATTCTCTTTTCAATTTCCTCCTCCTAATACACTGGCAGGATATTTCGAATGAAATCATTTGCAGAAACGATACCGAGGAATTTCAAATTTTTCAACTTTCAATCTAACCTAACCTAACTTAACCGAACCTACAAGCACTCTTGTCTTAGAATCGAGACAAAGGGAAAGAATGAAGCGAAGGAATGAAATGTCCGGAGAAGATAGACAAAATTTTCGATACGTTGACATTTTTTCCCGTTTTTTATATTCCAAGTAATAGCTGCGGTCAGTCATAGTTAAAAACAGAAATTGGAAAAAGTAGGAGGTACTTACCCGATTAGATCTCAGGGCACGTCGTGTCTTTAGGAACTCGTAGCGCTGTTTTTCGGGAAACGACATACATTCGGGTCGTGGAAATGTGTGTCCCGGCGATTCTCTCAGTCCCAGGAAAAGCCAAACGGTAAGTACAAATGGCGCTGCGAGAACCGGAAGTCCCCACTGTGAATTAGAACTTGTGTTCTTTCATACCGGACTATGCACCTATCGACATAGCATAAGTATTTTCTGTATGGCGTCCTAACGTTCTATAATATTTTGTGCCAAACGAGCATTTCACTCAAAAGTAGAAAAGTATCTATAAGTATCAATATATACCGTAACGACGCTTTCCCGGCGTAGTTTACAAATAAATCACAGTGATTGATCCAAACGAAAGATATAGCAAATTTTGTCCAAATTTGACCCTGGCCAGCTCTTAGGCGGCGGGGTCGTGAATCATAAAACAAAAGATAATGTATTAGCAATCCTCGTACCCGTAGCTGTTAAGAAAGCAGAGGGTGACGCGTAAGAATACGTTGAAGAAAAAGGTCGGTTGATCTCGTGATCGAAAAAATAGCCAAATTAATCCTGAGCGTCATTCGCCGTCGTCCAGCTACTCCTAATATTCACAGGAACACACTATCGTGGATTACAGGTTCTTCAAACGATTACGGTACGATAAACGATAGAAAACAATAGAAAACGGTACTAAGCAGATAACACGTCTGTCTATCCCTGAGACGTGAGCGACGCCAGGAATTTTCAAAATCGGGAACCTTTCCGAGAGACACGCTGTATATGTGCCTAGCCCAATTGGATTCGCGTACACATAGGCGTCGCCAGCGCGTTCTCGATCTTCAATTCTTTCGACGATCTTGATAAAGTAGATTTTGATAGTCATTACATTTTTTACATCACCCTCTCGGATCTTAATCGACTCTAAAAAAAAAAAGAAACGCGTTCTCACCAGGGAAATAAATAACAATTTCTATTTTAAGATCAGCCCAACGCCACGCGAAACGTTACGTAATCCATTGGGCCTACGACATAGTCGAAATTTTCCACGTAATAGCACATAACATAGGAAGGCTTTCACTGAAATACTGAATTCAATCTGAAATTGAAAATAAGAAAAGTTTGAGATTTCGAATGAATCGATGCTCGATTCAATTCGTCGACTATACCCATTTTCACTGTCTAGATACGTTCAGTTCTCATTGATAATGAAGCTCTCGATTGACGGGTAATGCAACTTTAGATTTATTCTAAAATTGACTTCTCGTGAAAAATATATCTTTACCTTTGCAGCGATGGGGGCTAAAACAAACTGAAGAACAGGACAAAATAGAACAGCAATCAGAGTGGCAACGACCGTCTGTCTATTCAAAACGAGGAAAGTTCCACCCATGGCAGATCCTGTCAATACACCATTAAATCCCCAGATGCCATCGTAGACTGTTTGTTGAGGAACACCAAGCAGCAATCCTGCATCGAAAATAATGTCCAAAGAAAATTATATTTAAAAGAAACACGAAAATATCTTCAAAAATTCCGTAATAGAGAAAAAAATATGAATAAATTCCCCAAAAAAAAATAAAAATCCAACTCCAGTAATCGGAAACCAAGTGTTCCAGCGACTCGATTAATCTCAGTCCCCTTTTCTGTGAACTAGTTTTTCAGCAACATTTGTCTCATTGTCAAACCTTTCTTGAATCAATTGATCAGCCACGATAGCTGCTCTCGCAAGCCTCCAAAAAGCCTGACAATTTCGTAACACACTGCTTTTAACCGTCCGCATGTCTGATGGAAAATTGTGTCATTGTGTACAATTGGTGAGCTTTGTGTGCGTTACTTAGCTTTGCAAAATTATTGCCATACACAGCTACTGGTGGGTTTGACAGCACCTACCGGGCATGCGAAGAGTTAAAGAAAAACTGATTGACAGTTACCGAGCAGACATCCAGCCGAAGCTCCAATAAACGACAGTGCTGCCATCGCTGGTGAGTAAATCAAAAGTGCAAGGTATATAACCGATCCAGCAGCGACATCGTTCAATGCGAATACCTGAGACGCCGAAGTGACAGCTCCTTGTAAAACCTAAATTCAAATAAACTTATGTTTTTTTCCTTAAGGCGATAACAATTAAGTATACGCGCTCTTACCATTCCCCAGTTCAGGTTGACAACAGTGCCGTTCTCGACAATGTGGCTCGCATATTCCATTGTGGCGTCACTTGTTGCATTGTCCTGGAAAGGCGAACATGCAGTATCGAATGGTAACTGGCACAATGGCTGCCGAATTGAACAGTTTATTTTAGACGTTCTACACTTGGTGAGTTTCTACATGTATTATATTTTCGCACCGCCCTTTCTCGTACCGGCATCGTTTTATTTTATACCTGATCTGCTTTTTTTCCTTCCTATATTCTCTATCAAGATGTAGATATATGCACTGTATATACATACATACATAAATAGTGGGTTGCGGGTACGCCTTATTGAAAAGTTATTCATACTTTCCTATGTAAATATATATAGGTATAAAATAAGGCATCCGATTCATTGAGATGGTAGCATCGAGTTCGTTGGCTAGTAATAAATCTGGCATTCCGCACGGCCATATTTCACCATAGACCGTGCGGGGTGGTAAACTAATACTGTCGGCAATATGACAGCGCAGGTTACGAATCGCCTCTCAAATTCCGTTTGAAAGATATACCAAGGTTTGCTTGGTACACTCATTGAAAGTGAATGAATTGGCTGGACGTGGAGGGACAAAATTTCTTGCATTTCTGTACTCTGCCTTACCAAGCTATACCGAAGGCTCGCCTGTATAACCTCAATATTCTTTACTTCACCCGTCCGTGGGTTATAGCAAAATACTTCACTCAAATTTTATATTTTTTTGTTGTCGGGCATGATACCGTGATTATGGAGAGATCATAGAATTTATAAAAAAATACAGAAATATCGGTATAAAATATTTCATATACTTTTACAAATGAAAAGTTCGCGATGCAATTTCCACATTTGCTACTGAGAATTCGTGTACCCGACTATTATCAAAGATTAATGATACTCTCAAGGTAGACCTCGATTTCGATTTCGTTGATTAATTATATGAAAAAAAAGCGTTCGGTATAAAAGTTTGAAAAATTATTCCCTCTGATCTACATACGTGGCTTACGGCGTGATACAATTTTTCAACGTCACCCAATCCTGCCAAGCGTAAGATACGTCTAACCTAAAAGAAAAATACTTAGTCACTCACAGTCAAGTTGCGAGTGGAAATCGCACTGTTCACTTTCGGTGAATGATCGTTCAACGTCAACACAAATAGCAATAAGAACTCAACCACCACAACTGGCCAAGTCAAACATGGAAATCTTCCGTTTCCAATGGACCGGGCCAAGTAAACACTGAAAGTCGAATGTACGGACATGTGAGTTTGTAAGAAAAGTGAGCTTGCAACAGAAGAGAAGAGGCTCTTTGTGAATCTCACCTGAATACCGTGCCGAGAAAAATAAGGAACAATGGAAAAGGATCAAAGGGGTCGTAGGGCTTTGGAATTAAATTGTAAGTCAAAGCTCCAACTAGAACCGGATTGTGAACTGTCAGTCCGTTACCAATTGTCGCCTGTTGCTCATTAGTCAACTGAAAGACAAAACAAAAATGAAAACGCAGGGAAGGTCGTATTTTAAGAAAAAAGAAAAGGGTAACGAATTCAGACGCAAGAGGAAGTTAGAGCGACAGCATTGTAACGTAAGAAGGAGATGACTAGCGGAGAAATCTTCCGCATTGCGGCGGTGCTTTAGTTCCATGAATAATAGGCGAAGTAAAATTTCACATTAGGTCTGTTCTCGTTGCTCACACTTTTCGCACCTTTCAAAAAGTGCAGATTGCAAAAGTGCAAAAGTGCAGGCACTTTTTGAAACGTACAGAAAGTGTTGGTAACGAGAACATACCTATTGACTTACCATCGACACCAAAAGACCCAAAAGGCCCGTTCCCACGCTCAGCAACAGCATACTGGGTGCTGCAGCGGCAAGGCTTCCAACTATCAACAATCCGCTAATTGGGTTGTTAGCGAATACAACCTGCAAAGTCAAAGTACTACCAGTAATTAAAAGAGCTTACCGCGTTACGATTTTAAAGTTAGAACGATAAAGGAAGCCATTCGGACATTATTACTCTGTAGGTACTGTAGACCAACCTATAGTAGGTAGACACTTTGTGCTGGTAGTACATACAGTCGAAAGCTTATACAGTTCATTCCACCTCGAGTGACATAGTCTTTTGTGTTGTTCTTATATATATACATATATCATGTGAAAACGAAAGACCGGCATTCTTCGATGCTGCAATTTCGCCATATATGTCACTTGCAAATATATTAGATTCTGCTGGACGTTTTTGAGGACAAATCAAATGAATTGGGCGAATATCAGTTTAATCCTAGAATGTCCATAATTTTTTTTTATACGTTGATACCTTTTAAGAATATAATAGACCTTACACTATTTTTAGCTGCTATTTTGCTTGTGAGTATTAAATTTTTTAAAATTTTTATATCAAAATCTGACTGAAATATCAGTGAAAAATTAAAATGCGTGAAAAATGCAGAGACGCGGAGGATTTTCTAGACTCTGATAGGCAGTCTAGGATTAACCCGTTGAGTCCGATTGATTTATATATATATATATAAATCATTAATTTATATATATCAATTTATATATATATAATATATCATTTAAAATGTTTTATTCTCTTTAATAAAAACGTATTTCTACTACAAGACTGGCATGAAAATTTAATTAATTCATTGTGTAAAATATTTTTAATACAAGTTCTTGATAAAATATAAGTTTATATAATCAGATCTAAAATTTGACAAAAATATATTGTGAACATATATATTCTATGTAAGTTATCTATTCCAGAAGTAGGACACCTGCCGCTTTGCAAAGCGAGTTCCCCTTCCTAGAGTGGGAAAATTGAGCAATTTTGACCAAAATCGAGGGCCAGGTTACCGAAAATAATCAGATTTGTCGAACGACTTGCACTTCGCTGTGGTAAGTAGTAAGATTATTAAAAAGTTTTATTGAAATAGTCAATTCATTATTTATATGTAAAGGGTGTTTAAATATGGTAACCTGCAACGATAAAATATTGATGTCCTTTTTCAGATAATCAAATTTCGTTTCATTGTATCGTAACGTTTCAGGAATTCAACTACGATGTCCCTATGTAATTTCCGAAGTACAAGGAATTCAACCACAGAATATTACACGAGTTGGAATGAGGATCCCCGGGTCACAACAAAAGACCAGCTTTCAAAATGTTTTAAAAGAGAAAAGTAATAATATCTCTTCATTTTGATCCTAGAACTTCCACACCAATTTACAGCCCTTTTTCTGATTTCCGTTATGCAACTTACAGAATGCATGTCCACGCTAAGATATCTGAAAATACATAAATGCGAAACATGGACTAAAATATAAATGCAAGTATGTGTCTCTTCCTTTTGTTATTTGATTATGTTTATATATAATTGTATAAGATTACATATAATCATTTTTTTTCAGATTATTTCACTTTCGTCTCACTGCGAAAAGGTTGATGTAGCAAAGTATTAATTTTATATACATTTTTTACAGCTATATCAATTGAATTCGCGAATTAATCAGAAGTCCTGTTATTCAATATATTCTCATTTCGATTCGTTTGCGCATAATCCACCTTGATAATGCCGGAGTGATTAATGATTATACGACGACCGAAGATGGCTGCCATTAACTTTGTGAACATCAACGCCAACCGTAAAGCATCAGTATATATATATATGTATATGTATATATAAAGTACTTATTTGATAGTAAATACAATGGAACCTCGACTAGCTCATGATACAAATAGACGAGGTATAGCCACTAGCGGTTCTGAAAAGTTTTCGTCTTTCCATTAGTTCATACGACAAGGATCCTAACATTTTTTTGCTACCATTATATTTAATTGGTCGAACATTATCTATATATTTTAATCAAGAAAAACTTATAAAAACTTCTATAACATATATGAAATTATTTTGATGGAGCATCGAAGTATTTTTCTCGTAAATATTAGATATCACTTTGTAAATTAATCAACGCGAAAAATATAGGGATAGAATATTTTTGTATCGCCTTCTTTAAACTTTCACTAGATTCTACAGACTTATAATGTACGAAAAAATTCTTTTATGTGTGCCTTCATTTTAATTAATAGATGTACATACTTAGTTTATTTTTTTATCATTTACGTTCTATATTGCGTGTTCATACAAACATTTGCTTTATGAAGTATCGTGTCAAGGTATTATATAAATTAAATGAAGTAGTTTCAATATAAAAAAGTAAGTCCGTTATAGGGGATTGAACTAGTGATTCTTTCATTGTGAAACTGATTTGCTGTCATTGTGCTACTATAATATAAACTATTGGCAAGCGAATTAGAACTGAATTTCAAATCGATTGCAGGGGGCAGCACCTCTCTATAACTTCGTAATGCGAACCAGAGATGAGTAGAGAATTGCACAACGCTACGGTTTTAGGCGATACCAAAATCATGGCGCTAAATTATAGCGGCGAGTCTGGAAGTAGGATTTTGTTATCATCGCTTCCGTCGACAATGTGAATCCCGTCGTAGCCGAGCTAAACACGATGCGTTGCTTGGCGGGCAGAGATTCTCCGCTACTCAACAATGGTTCCCAAAGCAACACATAGAACGAGACCGGAAACTATAGAACTTATCAAGAACTATTGAATAAGCCTATTGTTGAAACATTTTTAAGATATTTTTAAGAAAGTGCAGTGCCAA
>NW_014333145.1:7905-16702 GCF_000341935.2 Cephus cinctus | reverse complement strand
ACACGTGTAGAATCAAAAACGTGTAAACCGACAGAGCTTCAAAAACGGCAACGCGACGGTCGTTTCTGATCTCTGCCATACGGGTTTATGTAATTAATAGTACAAACAGAACTTGTATAATGTATATATGACCCCCCCTGTACAATAATAATAACAATAATATTAATAAAACATATTTATTTGAAAAAAGAAAAATCTCTTTATTGATCTATTCCCGAAGGCTCCACCAGCCCGGTCATGTTATTTATTTTTTCAGCGACGCTTCGGATATGCTAGCCGTGCACTATGGCTAGCTATGCGGCGGACACACATACATGCCGACTATTAGCTCACAGGTGCACGATGAGCTCACCCGCACCAGGGGCTAGCAACGTCACCGATAAGAGCTAGAAAGCGCGCGCAACGTTACGAGCCTCACGCGTGTCGCGCGCCTGCCGCGGCCAGGCCCTGCGATGGAAGGGGGAGTGTGTGTAACATCCAGTAGACTCTTTAACAGTATATTCATAAAGAGCACGGTCAAATAGCCTCATTTGGCATAATGGACACGCGGTGGAAGCACCCGTGGACGGCGATGGTCTGCGGGCCAACGGGGTGCGGGAAGACGTTTTTCGTAAAGAAATTCCTACGCTTCATCGAGGATATGAGTGACGTGTGCTTCGCGCGCGTTCTCTTTTACTATGCAGAGTGGCAGGAGGGGTACAGGGAGTACGGGAGCGCTATAGAGTTTCACGAGGGACTGCCGCAAAACACCGATTACGGCAACGATCCACGCCCGTAACTCGTCATCATCGACGATCTCATGAGGAAATCGTCCAATAACACGGTGGTCGACCTTTTTACCAAAGGCAGCCATCATAAGAACATCAGCGTTATCTTCATTACGCAGAATCTCTTTCATCAGGGGCCCGGGCAGCGTAATATCTCGTTGAATGCCAACTACATCGTTGTATTTGAAAATCCGCGCGACAGAGCGCAGATACAGCATCTGACGAGACAGGTGTTTCCTGAAAATCCGCGCTTCATACAGGAAGTCTACCGTGATGCAACCGCTGAACCGCACGGCTATTTACTACTCGATTTGAAGCAATCGACGCCCGGTAACTGCCGCTTTCGCACGTGCGTATTTCCTTCGGATCCGTTCCACTACGTTTACGTACCGCGATAGGGTATAAAGGGTGGGTACACCGATCGAGACGTACCAGTCATTCGGTTGTAATGGTATCTAGCGCACGCTGCTCTATAGGGCGGAAGCACGCCACAGTGTTAAAGGCTATTTGCCACCTGGATAGCAAACAACGCAGCGCTTTGTTACGAGTGGCCGACTCACGGCTCGTCAACTGTATATGCGAATGCGCTCTGAATATTCTTCGCGGCAACGTACCTCTCAAGCCTACTCAGAAACGCCGCTTACGAAAACACGCACCGCTGCTGAGACGTTTATCCAGACCGGGTTCAGCAGTCAAAACTAGGAAACGCCTTATCGTTCAGAGCGGCGGTTTTCTACCTCTTCTGCTGGCACCCATACTGGGCACAGTCATATCAAACTCATAGGGGGAGGCTGATGGGATATACACCACGCAGAGAAAGAAAGAGAGAGCGCGACGGAACATGCGAAAAAGATGGTTCTCATCCCTCATGAGTGCGTGAATACCGTGCACCAGCAGTACCGCCGTGCAGTGCCTCATGCGCACCATCACAGTCAGGAGGGCATTGACACCGTTGACACCGTGCAAATCCCTGGGACCCCCTTAAGCAGATTAGAGGCATCGATGAAGGAGATCCTACACTCGCAGAATTTCATTGACGACCGCGAAAAGTGGAAGATGTACAATCAAGTGCTGCAGCGTTATCTACACTTTATCGAGGACCTGCGAAATAACGTCGACGAGGATAGGCGCGCCGATAGCGATAATAAGAAAAAAAATAACAATTCGGCGGAGGATAACGTCAGGAGCCCGACCGCCGATGCTGACGATGATATCATCGCCAGTGTACCCCAAAAGTACAGGACTAAGGCGCGGCTCTTCCTAGGCAGGTTGCGTGATGCTGGCTCGCCACACATTTCGTGGAGTAAACAGGGTGTTACGCGTGTCGGTGGAGCCGTCGTGCAGGACGCCAACATCGTTGATTTAATCAATGACGCTATGCGTGAGAGAAAAACGGCGAGACCGGCGGGGAGTCAACAGTTTGCGCGGTTTCTCCGTACTGCTGGTATACCGCGCGAAATTATTGGCAATCAGCGTCTATGGAAGGAGGGGAGCAACACGACGCCTCTCAGTAATCAGGCACCGCGCCGTGTAACAATCGTACCGCACCCTATCGACACGACTCAGAGCTCTTCTACAGAGGAGGAATTTGGCGAGGCGTTTCAGGAAGTGTTTAGAGACTCCGGGGCAGAAGAGGTCGTGGGGAAAAGATATACACGATCCGTGTCGGCTAGTACAGCCAACCATACCGAGAAAAAGAAAAGATTAGAATGGTTAAGGCTGCCGTGAACCAGAAGAAGAAGAAGAAATCGGGTGATGACAGCCTTCTGAGGCGTCTTTATTACACACCAGCAGAGCCGTCTTCGTACGCCGGTTTTGGTAACCTCGAGCGAGCGGTTAAGGGTAGGGTAAAGCGAAATTCCGTCGTACATTGGTTAGAAGCCCAAGACGCGTATACGCTGCATAAGCCCGTACGCCGCACGTTTCAGCGCCGCTCTTACGCCGTCAGCAATATCAACGATGTTTGGGAGGCCGATCTGGTGGACCTTCGCTCCTCGAAGGAGTACAACGATGGTCACACGTACATCCTTGTAATAATTGATGTACTCAGTAAATACGCTTGGGTCGAGCCTTTGCGCGATAAGTCCGGTGCAACGGTAGCAGCGGCATTCCTTAGGGTTTTGGTACGTAGTAGGAATAGGATATCCGTGTATCTACAGACAGAAAGAAAGTATATACCCTTGCTCCGCACGACTTTTCAAACGATCGACATCGATATAAGAGACCAACTAGGCGAACCTATACCATTCGAATCAGGGACGCTCTCCGTAACACTACACTTTAAACGGCTAGACTGATGGCTCATTACACCGATTACTACGACTCGCAGATCGGTGGTGGATATTCCACAAAATTTCGGGTGTTCGCGGGGTCGCCTTATCAGCGAGGACATGGTATTGGTAGCTTTCTCGGTGGTCTGTTTCGGCGTGTGTTACCTCTTCTATCGAGAGGAGCCCGAGCCGTCGGTAAGGAGGCGGTGCGCGCGGGCATGAATATCTTGACAGACGTCAGCGAGCGCGGCGCTCCGCTTAAACAGGCGTTTCGCACCAGGGCCACTGAATCGGGTATGAATCTTAAACGTAAGGCGGAGGCGAAAATTGACGAGCTCATGAAAGGATCGGGCTATAAAGGTGTAAAACGATCACGCGGCGCCCACTCTATCATCGGCGTCGCTGGAAGGAGTATCGCCTCAAGAGCTGCTAACAAGCGTAAGAGACGTACGGGAAAGAAGTCTGCGCCGCGTCGAAAAAAAAGTAGTAGTAAAAAAAAAATAAAGTCGAAAACCAAGGAACCCAAAAATCGTCGTAGGGTCGCTAGTAAGAAAGTAAAGCGTAGTGTGCTGGATATCTTCTCTTAAACGTTACCTCTATCATGGCCTTTCTACACGCTCACTCGTGCGAGTGTATGAAATCGGAGCTCGAGCTCTTTACACTACCACCGACGCAGACCACTATAGAGAGTGCCCAGTGGGTACACTACAAGCCCATCTCATCGCTGACCGATGACTCGCCCATTGAATTTGTCGTGCCGGGTAACGGCGATGAGTACCTCGATCTAGCCCACACCATGCTGAGTTTACGCGTACAGCTGCGCTCCAAGGATGCGTCAGCAGCGGACGCTCTGAGCAAAGCAGCACCTGTTAACAATCTGCTACACTCGCTGTTCAATCAGGTGGACGTGTTTCTTAATCAGAAACTCGTATCGCCACCTAATAACGCGTACGCTTACAGGGCCTATATAGAGACGCTATTAAATTATGGGTCAGCCGCTAAGGGATCACAACTCTCGAGCGTGCTCTGGTACGATGACACGCCCGGTCATATGGACGATACAGCTGGCAAGAATACGGGTCTCGCGAATAGGCAGGCATTCGTCGGTAAAGACAAGACGGTCGATCTGATCGGTCATTTACACTGCGATGTGTTTAACCAAGAGAAATTTTTATTAAATGGTGTTGAGCTCCGTTTACGGCTCGTACGTACGAGAGACGGTTTCTCCCTCATGGACCTCGACAGCGAGTGTTCTTTACATATAACGGAGGCCACGCTTCTCGTTAGACGCGCCAAAATAAGCCCCAGTATTCTAATTGCTCATTCTAAAATGTCTAAGACAACGGCAAAGTATCCGCTTACACGTGTCGAGGTCAAGGCGCAGACAATGCACGCCGGTTTGCACGGTGGCACTATGGATAACGTGATTCTCGGCCAATTACCTAAGCGGATTATAATAGGTTTCGTCGATAACAAGGCCTTCAATGGCAACTATCAACTCAACCCGTTCAATTTTAAAAACTATCGTATTAATTTCTTATCGCTGTACGTCGACGGTGTTCAAGTACCCTCGAAAGCACTGCAGACCGATTTCGGCAAATCCGGTCTTTATGTGGACGCGTATCATACCCTCTTCAGTGGCACGGGCATACACTTCCTCAACGAGGGTAATTCGATATCTAGGAACGCTTACGCAGACGGCCACTGCCTGTTCATTTTCGATCTCACGTCCGATCTCTCGGCAAATAGCAACACCCACTAGAACCTGATCAAGCACGGTAGTGTACGAATTGAGGTACGCTTCGACGAACCGCTTGCCACCACCGTGAACTGTATCGTATACGCAGAGTACGATAACGTTCTGGAGATCGACGCTTCGCGGCAGATCGTCGTAGATTACGGCGGCGTCAGCAATTTGGGGTATGCATCATCGTCTTTTTGTGCATTCGGTATCGCCCGTGATCGTCAGCCTTGCCGTTAGTTTCGCGTTGAACGCCTTCGAGTTAGCATTGCAGCGATGGATTTCGTAATCGAGATCGAGTACTTCAAAGACTCCGAGGGGCGTCTGGCTCCGAAGGAGATCGGCGTTGTGGCTGTGGAAAGAAGATACATAGGCCACTGGATTGTTTCACCGCCCTGTGATTTCAATGAATTACCATCGGCGATCAGAAACGAAAAGAACACCATGACACGCTATCAGCATGGTCTAGAGTGGTTTGATGGCGGCATAACGTACAAACAGCTATACACCAATCTCCGAAATATTGCCGGTATTTCGCGGAACATATACACGCGAGGTTCGGAGAGCGTACTTTTTCTGCAGACCGTTATGGCAAGGGAAGTTATAAATTTGGATGAAACCCCCGATAATTCACCATACGAGGACTTCCCACCGAATCGTGATCATTACGAGTGTATCATTCACGCCTGTAAGGAGACACGGGGATCGTTTACCTGCGCTCTGAACAACGCATTACGTCTTGAATTCTGGCTTCGAAATAACGGACTGCATATATGAACACGCTAGACCTTTACCTCGGCCTTTGCGGTATATCGGAGCATACGACGGGTGTCTACGCAGCTGATAGAATACCCCGAAACTGGTCGAAACCCGCTGCTATTATCGCCAACACGGACGATCATACGAAACCAGGAGCACATTGGGTTGCAATGTACGTGGACGCTGACGGAGACGGCTACTATTTTGACAGCTACGGATTACCACCGCTGAATCATCACCACGCATCGAGACTCCGACGGAACTGTTTTTCCTTCCGATGGAACACTCAGCAGCTTCAGAGCGAGATGTCAACGGTGTGCGGCCAATTCTGCATGATGTTTTTACACTACCTCTCCTCAGGCTTCGGGATGTATGCCTTCCAGAATGTGTTTAGTACTGATTTACGGAGAAACGATAGAATCGCACGAGAGTACTACGACGCTTTTGTGCGAAAGAAGCGTTTGGCGGATCGCCAGTATGCGCAGGATAATAAGATCTATGGTGGTGGTGGTGGTGGTGGTAGGATACAATATTCACGCTGTAAATCTGGATACATACGTTAATATTTTTTTTATTATAATAGTAGTTAAATCGTAAAAAAAACAGTATTCGTTATTTAATATAAAAAAAGTAATTATAAAAAATTAAATTAAAATAAAAAAAACTATTACTAACAATAGAGTTATGAAATGTATATATGTATGTAAATTTTTTTTATTCATCATTACTTATTGTTATTATTATATATTTACCCTAACATACAGTTATTATTAATAATAATTTTAAGCCAGCCACTACATGACATCACCGCCATTATTAATACTTTTTATTTATCATTATTTTTACTTATATTGTATATACACACGGCTTAGTACTACATCTATACAGTAGTGCGCAACTGAAGTGGAACACTTAAATTTTTGTGTATCTCTACGAAACTATGACTGATTTAAAAAAAACCAAAGATATGTTTTTTAGGAAATTTCCTTCCCGTTCGAATAGTAAAGGTTTTATCCCGATCGAATACAATATGGCCAAACGGCAGGGGTTGGAGTGAAATAGTGCATTTTGGGACTTTATGAAAAGTGAGAGAACTAGTAGTTCCGGAAGGAAATTCATATTTCTAATTATAGTACGAGAAAGAGCATCCTTCGACAGTCAAAAAACACGCCCACTGCACCCCTGTAGCATCACTCTAGGGGCAGTTACACCCCCTTCAAGTGAAAACACTTAATTGGCCATAACTTCCGAACGCGCTGGCCAATCTGGTTCAGTTTTTGCGAGATATCATCTTTAACGATGCTGCAGATTCTCACAAAATTATTCATCTGGGAGATAATCCCGTGACGGAGATCTTGGGATATCGCAAGCGCACCCGAAGCTTTCCCGCCATTTTTGATTAGGAATGTGATAAAGTAGAAGTTTCATTTTTACACCACGTTGTAGTTGAGATTTCAGCGATTAAAATGCGCCTTTAAACATCCAAAAATAAGTTTGCTAAGGGGTTACATTTTTCATTTGAAAAAACGCCTAAATTTTGCGAGTTTCGCTCGAGATACTCGGGGGACAATCGCTAGGCGCGCGTGGTGGGGTTGTGCGCAACCCGAGCTGCGGAGAGACGTGTAACGGGGCAACCGCTCAGGACCGTACGATCCGCCGCGCTGACAATGGCGCATACTAGAAGTTTTTTAAAAATAATAATTACAACAATTTGTGTAAGTTTTTTATTTTTCATTGTTTCTTTTATTTGTTTATTGGCTATTTATTTATTTATTGGTTATTTCATTCAATTATTTTTTCACGTTAATTTTCTTACTTTTTCTTCTTATGTTTTTGCATCTTAAACCTCTCAATTACCATGCATATATTACGTTCCACTCCTTATAACTATCAATGGCAAAACACATTAATTTCTTCTACACATTATAATCATTTAATCATATAATCATTTATGTAACATATTATTAACGTTACACTAACAATATTAAATATTGTATTTTACCTTGTTAATATTGAACAAAGATAAATAAACGGATAGGCCTGAATCATCTCGGATGACATTCAAGGAGATTCAAATAACGGAGTACGACTTGATATATTGATTATCGGAAAAGGGTTAGCTATCAATCGATATATTAAGAATTTTGAAGAAGGGGGTCACATTGACCAATCAGAAGTAGTTTTACTGCTATTAAAAGGGAGCCAGAAGTAGCATTGGGGGGTGTTTAGAAAGAGATTAAGAGAGCAACATCAGAGTTGTCGAGTGTGTCGTGAATGAAGTCAAGATATACCAAGTACCTCTAAAACTTATCCAAGTTACCAACATCAGAGTATTCACAATTACTCGTAACCTTCCCGGATAGAACTGAAGCCGTTGTATAGGGCCTCTATCCATTCTTACTATTTCCAAAAAGGTAGAACTGAAGCCTGATCTAGGGCCTCTACCTTATCCTACCAAATCATTAATACAAATCGAAACTTCGATCAACATTCCATACATCATCAGAACTTGGATAGGACTGATTCACGCTGAACCCCCTAATTGAGATTCAATCGTATACTGAGGGAATTCCAAATATACTTGTTATAGAAAATCTGAGTAAGTACAGACTTATGCCTAAACGAAGTGGTAGAAAAGTTCAGTTATGTAAAATATTCAGACAATTAAATAAACCATATACTCAAAAACAAACAAAACCAACGAGCCAAAAGGATCTTGTCACGACAGAATATCAAGTTAACGAACAAGACAATTCAATTCAATACTTACCGTGGAAATTGATTCCCATAGAATTTTCAAGTTTACCAAGATTTACCTACTGAAGAATCACTTAAAAATAGAATATTTCCAGATCCCCGAAGACACATTTTGAGAAATTATCACAACTCCAAATCATAAAATTCGTTAGGCCTTAGGCCGCGTGGACGTGCTGCTGTAAAAGTAGACCGAACCAACGAATCATCCCTTATATTACAAACTTCATTTACGATTGCTTGATTTTCCGGATTTAGCAATCGTAACATTAAAAATTGGTGGCAGCGGTGGGATGGTTTGGTGAGTTCGAAGTGTTATGACAAGACCTGTCACTAGAGCCTATTCGCGATATTTAGAAGGAGTTCAAAGTTTAACAGAACCAGAATTAATAATATCGCAAGATCAACAAATCCCAATGGTACCATCTATACCAGATGTACCAACACCTCAGACACAACCATCAACAACTTCTATCTATTTACCACATTCTTCATTGAAAGATGCA
>NW_014333145.1:5386-7152 GCF_000341935.2 Cephus cinctus | reverse complement strand
AAAAAAACGCAACATTACATGCAACTCAAGAAAGGTATACAAACCCCATCTAACACCAACAAACAAAATAAATCAAAGGAACATAAAGTTACACCTATTCGCACTAGCATTGAGTGTACCTTTTGTAAAAAATTAGGACATAAAGCAGAAGATTGTTATAAACGAAAACGATCAGTAGGCTTTCAAAATAACTAAAACACAAAAACCGAATCCACTACACCATTAAATTCGAACAATGAACAAGTAGTTTGTCGATATTGCAAGAATATTGGACATACAATACAAGAATGCCGGAAAAGAGCTTACAATAATTCTCTTAAAGAGAGGACAGTGGCTAGCACTTCCGGAAATATTTCGGGAAACGAGCAAAGTCTTCAGCCGAAGGGCGACGGTCAGAAGACCAAAACAGTACGCCCAATAGCTATTCACGAGGAGTCGCAACAATTCGATCAGGAGACTCCTCTCGAACTCCAACAATAAGATTATTTTCCCCTGAAATAATTGGTTCATCTACGATAATGATAAATACAGGAGCAGAATTAAATATCATTAAGATGAAATACGTTAAACCAGGAACACCAATACTAGACGGCAAACCATATTATCTTAAAGGCATTACATAAAATTATGTAAAAACTCAAGGAGAAATCATAGTTCATGTAGAAGAATTCAAGACAAGTTTCCACATTGTAGGGACGATTTTCCAATAGTACAAGATGGAATCATCGGAGAGCCATTCTTTACTAAAAATGAAGCAACAATCAATTTCAAAAAACAACGACTCGAATTCGAAGGACGAGAAATCCTTTTCGAACCTTCGAATTCAGTAGTACTACCAGCCAGAACTAAACTCCAGATCCCTATCAGAATAGTAAATCCTGAAAATAATACTGGATATGTGCCTCGGTTAGATGGTGGTCCAGACGTTTATCTCGGGAATGCTCTGATAACAAATCATAGAGGTATCGGTTACATTTATGCCAGTAATATCTCTGAAGAAGAAATAGAAATTGAAACTCCACAAGTTAGGTTATGGGACTTTGAAGAAATGACCAATTCTTACTATTCCTCTGAATCCACTGAATCTACTATATCCGCTGAATCCGTTGAATCTGTTAAATCCCAATAAGTCCCTAACCAAAAGAGTTCTGAAAATCAATTCAAAAATCAAAGTTACAATCATTCAAAAAAATCTAAAGCAGTCAATAAACTCACAGTTGACGACGACGAACGAAGTTCAAAATTGTTCGAACTTCTACGCTTAGATCATCTGAACAAGGAAGAAAAAGAGTCGATACAACAAATTGTTAAACAACATAACGATAATTTCCATATCCCAGGAGAATTCTTAGGAGCGACTACTAAATCCCGTCATCCTATCCGTACGGTAGATGACATTCCAATAAACACAAAACAATATCGATATCCACCAATACATAAGGAAGAAATTCGTAAACAGGTGGACGACCTATTAAAAAATGATATCATTAAACCCTCTGATTCACCATACAATGCACCATTGTGGATTGTACCCAAGAAACCAGATTCTCACGGAAATAAAAAATGGAGAATGGTAATTGATTATCGAAATCTAAATGAAAAAACAGTAGGAGACGCTTATCCACTTCCAAACATTATAGATATCCTAGACCAGCTTGGCAATGCTAAATATTTCTCTGTCTTTGATCTCGCTTCAGGTTTCCATCAGATAGAAATGGTTCCTGAAGATCGACATAAAACAGCATTCACTACTCCTCACGGTCATT
>NW_014333145.1:0-4662 GCF_000341935.2 Cephus cinctus | reverse complement strand
GAAGAAAAAGAGTCGATACAACAAATTGTTAAACAACATAACGATAATTTCCATATCCCAGGAGAATTCTTAGGAGCGACTACTAAATCCCGTCATCCTATCCGTACGGTAGATGACATTCCAATAAACACAAAACAATATCGATATCCACCGATACATAAGGAAGAAATTCGTAAACAGGTGGACGACCTATTAAAAAATGATATTATTAAACCCTCTGATTCACCATACAATGCACCATTGTGGATTGTACCCAAGAAACCAGATTCTCACGAAAATAAAAAATGGAGAATGGTAATTGATTATCGAAATCTAAATGAAAAAACAGTAGGAGACGCTTATCCACTTCCAAACATTATAGATATCCTAGACCAGCTTGGCAATGCTAAATATTTCTCTGTTTTTGATATCGCTTCAGGTTTCCATCAAATAGAAATGGTTCCTGAAGATCGACATAAAACAGCATTCACTACTCCTCATGGTCATTACGAATATAATCGCATGCCTTTCGGACTTAAAAATGCACCAGCAACCTTCCAGAGATTGATGAATAAAGTCTTGATAGGACTTCAAGGAAATGAACTTTTCGTTTATCTCGATGATATCGTAATTTATGCCAAATCCCTTGAAGAACATCAAATCAAATTCAAAAAGTTGATGAATCGCCTAAAAGATGCCAATTTGAAATTACAGCCACATAAATGTGAATTCTTACGAAAAGAGGTAGCATACTTAGGTCATATCATTAGTGAGGATGGTGTCAAACCAGATCCTAAAAAGATTGAAGCGATAAAAAAATTCCCAGTCCCACTAAATAAAAGAACATTAAACAATTTCTAGGATTAGCTAGTTATTATCGAAGATTCATCAAGGATTTTTCTAAAATCGCTAGTCCATTGACAACCTTATTAAAGAAAGACATTCCTTTCTTGTGGAAAGAAGAACAACAAATGGCCTTTTGCACATTAAGAGATTTACTTTGTCAAAATCCGATATTACAGTTTCCAGATTTTAGCAAACCATTTGTTTTGACAGCAGACGCATTAAATTACGCGATAGGAAGTGTTCTTAGTCAAGGATCGATAGGAAATGATTTACCTATACGGGATGTTTTCTTGCCCGTGTGACGGGACTGCACCGGGGCTGCATATGGGTGGCGATGGTGGTGGCTGGGCGTCCATCCCACGGGCTGCTCGATCTGTTGTTCCTCCTGCCCATGCCATCCCTGCCTTCCGCTGCCTCGGCCACGTAGCCGCTCTCGCGGTCCTTCCAGGGATGCTGTTCTCGTGGCAGGTCCACGACGATGTCCTCGATGCTGGTGTGTGTTGTTACATAAATTCGCAGATCCTACATCAAGAATTACTAGTTGGAAATTTAAATTAGCGGAATATGACTACGATATGCATTACAAAAATGGAAACACTAATCTTAATGCAGACGTATTATCGAGAAATCCAATAGATGGAAGCCATGCCATCCCTGCCTTCCGCTGCCTCGGCCACGTAGCCGCTCTCGCGGTCCTTCCAGGGATGCTGTTCTCGTGGCAGGTCCACGACGATGTCCTCGATGCTGGTGTGTGTTGTTGGTCCTCGAGCCAGTGCCCTACGGGGAAAGGGGAATGGTGGCAGGGAGGGAGGGGTGGAGGGAAGGGGTCTTAATGCTAAATACAATGATCCTAAAACACTAAATAAACGCAATTACTTACACTTAACGGTGAAACGCAATACTCGAGGCTCAAAAGATTCTATACCATTTACAGGAAAAGAATTGTTAGAAAAATCAAAAGAAATTACAGTGATAGCCTTAGTACATTAATCAAAATCAGAAGACATACATATATCGGTTGATGATAAAGAGAGTATAGAGACAGATATAACAGAAGATGGTATATCGCTAGAAGGAACTATTTTTATAGGAGCTATACAGTCAGCTGACAAAGAGAAGATAGAAGGACAGGAAAATTCGGTCAAGGTTATAGTCTTAAGAGATAATAGGGGGGGGGGGGGTCGTCTAGGGTATAGGTAGGGGTAGGTTAGGGTAAAATAGATAATCCAGGTTTTTAGCTGATTAGACTTGTTTAATTACAAAAATAAGAAAAAGTAAACTCTTAGGACTTCTAGATAATGTGAACCAATAACAAAAAGGAAGATAAACTCTGTATAATAAGAAACTAAGGCTTCCGCTCCGTGGCGTCATAAAAAAGATAAAAAAAAGAAAACTAAGCAGGACACGCTAACTAAAAGGAAACGGCCTTCCTATGCCTGTCCTGTCTTGTCCGAAGAGAGAGCCGGGGACGTAGCCTGGGTCGTAGTCTGCGGGGATGTCTATCTTCGACGGGTCCTCGGTGGCGTGGTAGTGAACTGCCTATCGTTTGCCAATCTGGTTGGGGCATCGGGCGGCCGCGTGGTTGGCACCGCCACAGCCCCAACACCGGAAGCGGACTTCCGATGCTCCCGCGTTGGTTGACCCTCCTTGGGACTTGGAGGACGATTGGAAGGGGGATGAGTCCCGTCGGAAGTCCGGACCACGTGTCTGGACCTCCATTAGTGGGACTAATCTTTTAGGGGGGGAGTGGGGGGGGTTTACGGGCTGGCTCAGTAATGAACGGATTGCCGACGAGGAGAGGGGGGAAAAGGGAGAATGCTCCTCACGCATGGCCGCGACCTCTGGGGCCGCTCGAGGGGCGCTGCTAAAGGGAGTGGAGGAGGATCGGGGTTGTTCGAATGGGGACTGGGAGGGGGTTTTGTCCCCTGAGGGTCCTGGTAGGGATCCCGGTGGAGCTCGGCGCGTTTCCTGGTATCCAATGCTGGACCAGCGAGCCTCCTGGGTCCGGATCGTTCTTCCGCCTGTTCTTGGATATGGCATCCTTCTACTGTAAGGTTACAGAGTTCCTCTTAATATTGGCTTTCCCTTTCTTTCTTTCTTTCCCAGAAGCTATTTTGGTTGTTAGGAGGAAGCCGCTAGTTCTACCATGCGCATTGGGAGGATTATGCAGTTGCAACTAAGGCCTCTCAGGTGGTGCGTTGTGGTCCCTATTTCGAAGGGTGTAACGCTGTTGTGGAGGGGCTTCATTTCTTATGGGACCACGGGAGGTTTTGCTGCCGCGCGGGCGTCCTCTTGGCCTTTTTCCTGGCGCTGGTGCAGCGGGAGTGGGAGGGCTGGATAGGAATTCAGGGGGGTCCGGATTTTTAGGTTCCTCGTCTAGGGGGGGCAATCGTGTAGGTGACGATTCCTCCATAAAGATTTCCTCAGTTTCGGGATTTGGGTCTTTCATGCGAATTGGGTCCTCGGGGACTTCCATAGGGGAGGTATAGGGCTTCAGGTCCTTCACGTGGACTTTGGGCCACTTTTTCTTCAATGGGACGTGGATCTCGTAGACCACGGGGGAAACCTTTTTAGTAATGGTGTAAGGACCTCGATATTTCGGGGACAGCTTAGCAGCGAAGTTTGTCAAAATTTCAGTATACAATTTTAACGCAGTAGTTCATTTAAACGAAAATCAAATCAGTGGGCCACTTTTTCTTCAATGGGACGTGGATCTCGTAGACCACGGGGGAAACCTTTTTAGTAATGGTGTAAGGACCTCGATATTTCGGGGACAGCTTAGCAGCGAAGTTTTGGGAAGCGAAACTTTTGGGGCGTCGAGTTTGAAACGAAAAATTTTAACCGTAATACTTTTGGGACTCACCCCCACCCCCACTTAACCACGCCCTCAGGTCTCGCTATAACGGATCTATTACTACTTAAAGGAAATTCATTTTGGACAACATCACCCCCAGATGATTGTCAATACTCGCATTATACAGTGTTATTTGAAGGAAAAGCCTCACATATACAGGAAAACAACTCAGCAATTAAAAAGTCATCACGAGAGATTTATATGTTGGACCATGGATCATTTACTTTCGCTTTAATAAAGAAAGGAGAACGAAAAATTTGTGGATATACCTTAATTGAAACAGAACATCCCAAGCTGTTCATTCTAGAAACCAGGAAGGATGGAACTTTTGCAAGGAAGGGACCACTAGACACGAATAATCTGCTCTGATTTCCCTCGATTATAATATCTGGCTTGCCGTTTTGAGGCCTCGGACATATTCTTCTTCACCCAGTCGTAGAGGAGGGGGAGACGTTTCATCTTCTAGAAACCAGGAAGGATGGAACTTTTGCAAGAAAGGGACCACTAGACACGAATAATCTGGATTTTGTCACGTACGTAAACTCTAAGTTCATTTTTATGGAAAAACATATGAATCAACAATTTTCTACTCTGTACCACGATATATTGGTACAACGATGTCTCTTACAACGACAAGTTTTAGAAAATGCATTAATGCTTGGAATAACTTCACCAGACGAATTTACGAATACTATTATGAAAAAACCAGGATACATGACAGTCTCAGGAGGAGAAGTAATATTTTTGATTAAATGCATATTGAATATCCCAGTTTTGGTGGTCTTCACCAACATAGGACACAATCATGGTCTTCAGGGTACGGTTCACTCGTTCTACGGGGTTCGCTTGGGCATGGTAGGGAGGGATGGTGGTTTGGCGGATGCCATTTTGGCTAAGTTGGGTGGTCACGTATTTATTGACAAATTCCGTGCCGTTATCTGTAAGGAGGAAACGGGGGCATCCCCAACGGTTTATGATAAGGG
>NW_014333144.1:189906-190338 GCF_000341935.2 Cephus cinctus | reverse complement strand
ACAGAATATTTTTTTCAGCGCTAGTCTTTTTTACCGGTCTGACGTAACATTGATGTGCAATGTCATTAACACTTCTGCAGACGCTGCAATACACCTTGCCGCAAGAGTGCTTACGAGACGTTCCTTGTAGAGGTCTAAGACACTGCGGACAGCTGCGAACGGTCTGGCACACACTCTTTTCTTTTCCCTTCTGTTTACTAATCAGCGTGTTTACGTGATTATCGAAACAACTTTGACCGAAAAAGTACCTATGGCACTCGCGACAATGCAATGTGGGGAGAGCCGAATCGCAAGGTGGTTTTCCGAAGCATCTAGCGCATTTGTTGGAGCACTTATGCTGTGCTTCGTGCGTGTAAGATCTGTTACATGGTATGCAAAAACCCCGACTACCGATTGCACCCCGCATATTTAAAATAGGCTGATAATGCTGCG
>NW_014333144.1:188048-189760 GCF_000341935.2 Cephus cinctus | reverse complement strand
AACCGTACGCGCTATCGACTATCTGCGATCCGTCGTACAGCGGTTTCTCACCGCTGCCTATACTGTCGAACTCGTAAACAACAATGGCTATACCATCCGTAGCAAGGTACCTTTGAAATTTATCAATTTCTAAAGAGCTAATTGTTTTTGAAATTTACCCCGTTGACGCCGTACAGCGCTCCATCTCTCATGCAGTTCCCCAGAGCATACTTCCCCGCGTTGAGCGTATACCATCGCCACAGCGAGCGATCTAGGTAGACAGAGATTATCGGTGTTTATTATGGTAAGTGTAGAGTGTTTTTTTACAAACTCGTGCGCTAATCGCACGCGACCCGTACCCCGCGGCACTTCGACTATACACGACTCTATGACAAAAGATCTGTCTATTTGGAACGCCTGGGCGCTCTGTGCGACGGACGATATTACACCTCACACGTCGTTATCAAGAAAGTCTCGAGCCGGTCTGTACGACAGCCACGCGGCTCCGCACGCAAAACTGTCTGATTTAATCGTCAGACCTATATAATCTCGTGCGGTACACGAGCTTGTAAGGTACGCGTGTAAATCTCGGACAGCGCCCTGCAACCAGGATACGGTATTCGTATCAGGATCTTGGAGCGGCCGTCTGATAGCCATTGTAATTTCGCGTCCGTCTAAACGAAACCGATTTCTGCGACGCGTCGTTTCGGATTGTACGGTGAACCTATGCCCTGGCGGTAACACGTCGTTATCGATGACTCCATCGTTGGCGGTGTCTTCGTCGTCACCACTCTGCGACCGAAGAAGGGGTCCCAAGCCTGTCTGATATTGCGCGCCCGCATCTCCCGCATCTAGCGTTTGGAAAAAGAGTTTTTTATTATTGTTTTTGTTATTAAACAAAAAAAAAAGAAAGAGTATTCGACTCATACTGAATTCTCATTCCTCTCGAGGATTAAACATCGACCCGATGTATGAGAATACAGCGTCTAACAGGTTTTCATCATCATCATCCCCTACATTTTTAAAGTTAACAGTTTTGACAAAGAGGACTTTAAATGTTAAAGAATATTTCTTTCTACGCTACCTTCCTCGAGGGTAGCCGCTGCGCTCGGGGCCCCATCGCGCCCCGCCACTGCATCGGCCGCTTCGTCGGCATTCGCTACCTCGTACACGTCGTTCCTACGAACCCATAGCACCGGTTCTTCAGCGTCGTCGTGCTCCTGCGGAGACCGTGCGTTGTCCGGTGCAATATGGTTATCGTAGCCAGCAGCCTCCAACGGCTCTACAACTTTTTTTTTTTACTTTTTATTTTCACACAGATGAGTTTTCAACGGTGTCTGTTAATTTATAATTATTACATTGATAGCGCTCGTTAGAAGTGCTGGACGTTGTGGAGCGGTCATCATCATCATCGCCGTAGACACTGCGATCGCTAGCGGCCGATGCTATCGACATGATTTCATCTGTAAAAAAATTATGAAGAAGATCGCATTGTTTTTTTCTCCTTTTGCTTCCGATACTGTTTAACGCATACCCCACGTATTGTGAAGCGATTCTTCACCCTCTTCTTCTTCTTCTTCTTCTTCTTCCTCCTCCATCACCTGCACGTCCAGTGTTGTCGACGGACTTGCTACTTTTTTTTTTAATAAAACGTAAATTAGACATAATCTTTTTTTTTTTTTAAAAAGTATGTTTTACCGTTAGCACTTTGCATCATCGTCGCCGTGCTGGTG
>NW_014333144.1:184869-186131 GCF_000341935.2 Cephus cinctus | reverse complement strand
TTTTTTGTTTCCTGCACCTCCATCTCCCCATATCTTCTCAATAATTTATAAAGCATTAAGCGTATTCCGCTGTACGTTGTTATTCGACGCCGCCGTACACCTGCAGGGATTTTCACTTCGCCAAGATAAAAACATTCTTCAGAGGCGATCTGAACCCTGATTACATCATTGTTCGAAGAATGTCATGCGGCTTGGGAAACGGGCAGAATCGGGGACCAGGCCTTACCAATTAATCAGGATAAGTTTTTACGACTTAAAGCAGATTCGCGTCAAGAATACGGTAATAATCGAAAATGTATCATGCACTACAGCTTTATAATATACATAATGGGTTTTACAAAATACGGTGTTCTATTTTACCACGATACACTAATCTCCTTAGGATAATTAAAAAAAAAGTTACCGACCGGCGGTCAATGCATAATTACCGACCGTGATACGGCCCCTGGTGGGATGCAACGCTGCTGCTACTGAGTTTCGGGCCTTAGGACCAGGCCCGCGTGGTGGGGGAGCAACAACATAGGTTAGCGGTGGGGAGAGCCGACCACATTGGCGAGGGGGTGACGCCATAGTGCAGCGCGCGGGGTCAGAGCGCTGCGCGCTCCATGACTCATCGGGATAGTGGTGGGCGTTTGTTGTGATGACCAGAAGTGGCTTATAACTACTTACGTGCTTGGTGCTGAGTTAACGTCCGAGAGTCTCCGGTTCGAAACTCACGTCTTATCTCTTTTTTTTTAATTATCAACTATGCTAATTGGTTCACCTAATTAACTGAAGATCAAGAGACTCGGTCGAGTCTCGCGCCAAGTACAGGCAACCGGCTGTACAGGGCGCAGCGTGCCGAGACTCTTTACTCGAGTCAACTCCTTATACCTGTGTTTGGAACAAAATATCTTATGAACCGCTATATATGAGGAAAAGTTATTGATACATTCCCTATAGGAATTGAAAGTTCTGAAGCGATTGCCACCAAGTTCAATACGATTAGTGTACGAGATCAGGGCGTATTGAAATGGCGAGCGAGATGATTTTATTTCAGTTCCGTCGTCGTCGTCGTCGTCGTCGTGGTCGTCGTCGTCTTCGCACGTCCATCGCATTTTTTACACAACAGATGGCGCTGACTGCTTTGCCTTCTTTACCTATTTGTACTCTGGATGGTGTTGGTAATTTACGAATACACAACACAATCAAATACACTTTGTACGTGAAGCTACCGTTCACACCGAATTTCCAGTTGACATAAGGCTGCTTTCACAATAGTA
>NW_014333144.1:180051-182359 GCF_000341935.2 Cephus cinctus | reverse complement strand
TTAAATCACCATTAAGTCATAATTAAATACGGGAAGCAGTAGTAACATAAAAAAGTAGCGAAAACGTTATAGGAAATATTGAAAATATAATTAAAATGATGGGCCAGTGCTAGATCATATAATAGGAAAACATGTAGTGACTTATGTACTTGGCCTCAATAATATGATATCAATACTTTTTGTTAGAGGAATTCACATTAATCCTGTACTTGGCGTAGTTTTTTACACGTAAGTGTTTTTTGGGGGATTCATTTAATACATGAATACATTAGTCTACAAATATTTTATTATATTACATCGTATACATGCAATAAATTGGTACATGAATCAGTGAACGTTAAACCGTTTAAATGACGCATAAATAATATTCAGACGGATAAAGAAGGCATTACGAAAAATTACCAACAACAAAATTACACTTATAAATCTTGGACATAAAATGATAGGAGATAAAAATGAAATATAAAAATGAGATTTTTTTTCATTGCTGTCAATTTTTCTCTTACATCTTCATGAGAGTCCGTGTCGCAACAAGTAAGGCTGCTCACTTCTATCAACTATGGATTATGACATGCGAAAAACACGTATTGGGCGCGTTGGCAACGATTCAGCTTCGTAATTGTAACCTCAGTGAAGTTAGCCGGGCAATTTTAACTTTTTAACTTTTTATCATGCCAAATCGATTGGTGGTCGTTTGGTGGTCATTGGTGGCCTAATAAAAACATTTGGTGGTCGGTCATTTTTTTATAATCAAATAATCAAAATTTGACCGTGAAGTTAGCTGAATTTTTTTTTTTCAACGAGTTAAGTTTTTCAAGTGCTCAGTCGATGCGTAATCGTTTGGTGGTAACGAATATCATAATTAAAATGTTTGATGGTTGTTAGTTTTCGTAAAAAATTAAAAAAACGATTGCAGTGTCCAGCTTGACTGGACATGGGTGTAGGAACACACATTTACGGTCGATAAATATTTTCCCTTCGAAAGAATTAATCAATGCAAGAACGCTAGTCGATCATTGGTAGTCTAATTAAAACATTTAGTGGTCATCAATTAATGCACGAGGTATGAATACCCCTGTATCCATTTCTCAGCCAATCACAGCAATAATTACATACCACTTCTGGCCGTCACAACAAACCCCCACCACTGTCCCCTGTGAGTCACGGAGCGCGCAGCGCTGCGACCGCCCCCCCCCCTTCCGCACTATGGCGTCGCCCCTCGCCAATGTGGTCGGCTCTCCCCACCGCCAACCTGTGTTGTTGCTCCCCCCACCATGCGGACCTGGTCCTAAGGCCCCGAAACTCAGTAGCAGCGGCGTTGCATGCCTTCAGGGGCCTATCACGGTCGGTAATTATACATTGACCGCCGGTCGGTAACTTTTTAATTATCCTAAGGAGATAAGTGTACCCGTGGTAAAATAGAACACCGTATTTTGTAAGACACATTATGTATATTATAAAGCTGTAGCGCGTGATACATTTTCGATTATTACCGTATTGTTGACGCGAATCTGCTTTAAGTCGTAAAAACTTATCCTGATTAATTGGTAAGGCCTGGTCCCCGATTCTGCCCGTTTCCCAAGCCGCATGACATTCTTCGAACAATGATGTAATCAGGGTTCAGATCGCCTCTGAAGAATGTTTTTATCTTGGCGAAGTGAAAATCCCTGCAGGTGTACGGCGGCGTCGAATAACAACGTACAGCGGAATACGCTTAATGCTTTATAAATTATTGAGAAGATATGGGGAGATGGAGGTGCAGGAAACAAAAAAAAACAGTTTTTTTAAATAAAAATATATTATACACATTTTGCAAGAAACATCAAGCGTACAGTTTTTTTATTACAAAAAAAAGGCCCTATTTATAGCTGTTCTGGTCCTCCATGGTGCTCCGCACGAAGGAAAGGTACTCGTGATTATACAGGGACAGCAGCTCCAACAATAATTGATTAAGTGCCGGTGACCACAGGCCTTTCTTCTCCAGAACCAACCGAAGATCACCCAATATGTTGTCCCTGGAGGAGGTGTCATCTCCGCGACGGTCGAGTTCCGCAATCAGCGTGTCCTTACAGTTGTTAGCACTATGGGTAATCTCGCGTAGACTGGTTATTTGAAAGGTTACGCAGCGCAGGACCCTCTGGAGATTGAGGTAGGACACCCTCTTCATGAAAACCGTAGGTGTGTATGTCCTAGCTCTTTTAATACCCAAGCCATCGTTGTCCGTAGACACCGGCATTGCCGGTTTGATAATAATTGCCCGCTCACCGTAAGAGTACGTGAAGGCGAGCTCATGAGTGGGCATGAGAAT
>NW_014333144.1:154063-179954 GCF_000341935.2 Cephus cinctus | reverse complement strand
CCCTGCAGGTGTACGGCAGCGTCGAATAACAACAACGTACAGCGGAATACGCTTAATGCTTTATAAATTATTGAGAAGATATGGGGAGATGGAGGTGCAGGAAACAAAAAAAAAAACAGTTTTTTTAAATAAAAATATATTATACACATTTTGCAAGAAACATCAAGCGTACAGTTTTTTTATTACAAAAAAAAGGCCCTATTTATAGCTGTTCTGGTCCTCCATGGTGCTCCGCACGAAGGAAAGGTACTCGTGATTATACAGGGACAGCAGCTCCAACAATAATTGATTAAGTGCCGGTGACCACAGGCCTTTCTTCTCCAGAACCAACCGAAGATCACCCAATATGTTGTCCCTGGAGGAGGTGTCATCTCCGCGACGGTCGAGTTCCGCAATCAGCGTGTCCTTACAGTTGTTAGCGCTGTCGGTAATCTCGCGTAGCCTGGTTATTTGAAAGGTTACGCAGCGCAGGACCCTCTGGAGATTGAGGTAGGACACCCTCTTCATGAAAACCGTAGGTGTGTATGTCCTAGCTCTTTTAATACCCAAGCCATCGTTGTCCGTAGACACCGGCATTGCCGGTTTGATAATAATTGCCCGCTCACCGTAAGAGTACGTGAAGGCGAGCTCATGAGTGGGCATGAGAATAGGAGTGTTAAAAGCCTCGGGTACCTCCTTGATGTTATCCTCGGCGGTAAAGAATTTGCCGATGACGGGGAAGCGGTCGGTGATGATTGCCCATTCGGTAGGTTCAAACTCCACGCCGGAATAATCTTGATTAACGATGCATATCACAGGTGATAGGCTTCCCGAAAGATTTAAAGAGAAGCCGGTGATCACTTGTTTTGAAAACGATCGGTTTACACCGTACACAGCGGGCAGCAGTACCTGCTTCTTGTATGTACGTGTGTTTGGAATCAAATATCTTATGAACTGGTATATACAAGAAAAAGTAATAATTAAAACATTCATTATAGGAATAAAGGGTTCTGAATCAATTGTCACTGAAATTAAAGAATTTTGTGTGTCATTTACTTTTTTATACGAAAGACGGCGCTGGCGGCTTCTTACCTTCTTGAACAACGGACCACGCTGACGATTCACCGATACATAACATGAATATGTTACGTCCGACGCAACGCAACTCCCTTCAGTACCCCCTCAGAACCCCACTGGCAACGGTCAGAGACCACGATAGATGTAACCGATCCTCAGCGAACATGTGTTAATTATTGTAAATCATAAGTTTACACATATATATTAATAATTAAGGGATATCATCATATTATATTATACTGTACACGACATCTCATACTTCCACACATTTTCAGAAATCAGACCAACATTGTGACATTGCAGGTGGATGGGTAGATTTCAAAAATCACACCAATATTGCGACATTGCAGGTGGACGAGTAGAGAGAGAGAGAGATCACCGCAATCAAAGAATAAGAACGGCACGGGCAAAAATGCTGAATAAGATACCCAGAATTGAAGTGCCTAAAAAGCATTTTCATCATAGCACCGCGAATACCGCGCACAGCAGAACTCCTACCCGTCACCTTCGCACCCACCTCACCACCAAGATAATCCTGACAATGCACTAATCCAACGAAGAATCCGCGATCGAAGGTCTGCAATGAGAAATCGATCGAACGGCAGGGTTCGATTGCCCCAATCATGCCGCAATATGTATCCAAATTCCAAGATATTTCCTAACATTGCATTCAATCCCCTCCAAACTCAAAACCTTCCTTACGAACTCCAATGCAGATCATCCTCAGTTACTAATCAATCCTCCGGTAGAGCAGTATCCCTTTTTGAGTCTTGAGCCGATTGTTCACGCCAGTTAAGTGTTGTGCCGATCAAATACCCTAGGGCCTATTTTGATCTAGCTTGCCTTAGGACCCAAGCGAAAAGTGTATCACTTCAGTGCCGAACGTCCACGCGAAAAGAACTCAATTCTTGGCATTTTAATAAGCATTCGTCTAGGCGAGTGTCCACCTTAGGGCTGGACCAAGAATTTCCCATTCAACCAAATCTACTTTCGCTATCGTCGAGAACCGAGCGCCGTCTCTCTCTCTTCCTCTGCTCATCCACCGGTAAGTAACTCACATTTCTACACCTACATATATCTATCTATCTTTGTAACCCATATTACACAAGTCGACGATCACATATACAGTGCTATTCGAATTTCGCTATGTTAGTAGATTAATATACTCTCTCCTACATCTTACTGTAACGACTACATGTATTCTAATCTATCATTTATTATATTGAGTTAAACCATATTTTATCCTCTTGATTTCGAGACCTGAACCTATTAGCTCCTAGACCCAAATAAACCATTAGTTAGTAGCATCAATCACACTCACGTAGAAGAAGTGAGTTTTCCGATTCAATATATCTAGTACCTGTTTGTGATCCTCATCTTAACTATCGACCAAGGGACATGAACGCAAATAGGCGTGCTTTAGCACCTTAAAGTGGCAAGAACCCAATACCTTTTACGTGATCTTTGATCTCAACACCTATGCTAGCTCCCTGATGCTCCCGCATACGGTCGCTCACGCATAGGACGTAACAAATAAACATATTTTATGCGTTAAACTACTGATCACATCGAATGTTCGAATAATATAAAGCTGCCGTCATAACAGTATAATATTATTAATTAAACCTTTAATCCTCACGAAAATCAGAACCGACCATTCATGTGTAGACCATGTACAGAAAAGTACAGGAAAAACATAAACCGCTCCTGAAACTTTGAATCTAAGGTTACTCTGGCCTTAAAATTAAATATGTAAATAGATGGGCTACGTTCTACTTGGTGGAGGTCTTTCGAAAGTATATCCATTTATATTGAAATATGTGACTGTGTTAAGAAATATCTTTTCTTCAATCTCGCAGTATGGTGCGGTTTTACTTGATCTATTTTGGTTTAACCTTTGGCAGTCGAATTTTTCTTCAGAATAGAAGATTCATATATGATAGCATCTGACTTAAAATTTCTCAAAAATAATGAAGGACGAAGGGAAAATCTAAAAAGATGTATGATTGCAAGGAATTCATTTCACATGCGGGTATTATATGCCTAGAATTTCTTTAATATAACTAGAAGAACAAAATCTTGTGATATCCCCCACAAAAAAAGACTCATATAAAAAACCTCGCCAAGTACAGGATTGCTGTAAATTCCCCACCTTAAAAGGAAATACTTATATTTATGTCATGCATTATTGTTTTACTAAAAAAAAATATTGAACTCGTATAATGTCAAGTACGTACATTAGGTAGGTTGTGAAATAGTGTCTGATCGAAATTCGATCGTGACCCCTCCCCCACCCCCCAAATCGTTTCCAAATAAATTTTAAACAATCTTTGAATTTTTTTTAGATTTTATTTTACATTTACCTTCCTCCCCCCCCCCGCGAAGATTGCAGTTCTCAAATATTGACTGTAAAAACTTGAAAACTTTAAATGGAAAACTTCAACCCTCGTGGAAGAAAGTTAAATATTAAAAAATAAATCTGAAAAAATGCAGGGATTATTTTTTATCTATATGGAAACGATTTAGGGGGACTCACGATCGAAATTAGCTCAGATACTATTTAACAACCACTCTAATACCTACCCTAAATTGTTTTTATTTATAATAATAGCAAAATCTGTAAATATGTAAATAACTGAATATTTATAAAATATACTCGTTTTCATGTTTCTTATATAATACGACGAAACAGTTGTCATATAGCTCTTAAAAAAGTGTACATACAAGAGAATCCCAAGGTGGCGTTGAAAGACGTAAGTACGAGCACCGAGAACTACGGACATGCAATGTGCACACTTTGCGGCGCGGCGCCCCATTCAGTGACGTCACTCTAGCGGAGCGGATCGCCGTAACGAAAGGGTTAAAATTCACAGTTACCAGAATTATAAGTATGTTTGTCATACTGTACAATTCTCTCGCCCTCAATTACACTATTTCTCATAACTGAAAATAGGGTTACATAGGGTTAAATAAAATACATATTAGATGTAAGATACATACAAACTATTAATTTCTGCTCAAATATGTAGCACGTCACATTCATCTTTTTTATATAAATTCATTATCTCCTTATAACAAAGATGAATGTAACGTGTTACGTATTTGAGTAGAAATTAATAGTTTGCATGTATCTTACATGTAATATGTAAATTTAATGTAATATTTCGCGTTACAGGATCTCAAATAGGTCATTGTCGTGTTTATCGAGCGGGACGTAGTACGGTCCTTTGTTATCGTATTACTTTGGTGTACCGGTCAAGAACTCCAAAGTCTCGATTATTAAATCTATCAAAATTAAATTATTCTACTGTTAACAATATTTCATGCGTTTTGTATCCGCTTAACACATCCTGAGATTCCACTTCGCTGGAAGAAAGGTCGCACCAGTCTATACCATGGATAGTAGAGGAGAGTTGATACCAACCGATGCCTTTACCCCACCACCGACAGCCCTTGAATTAAGTAGGGGCTCCGACCACAATGAAGATACCGTCCTGAACCATCATGCTTCTTCTCGATATCGCCGGTACGGATGTCTCGAAATGGAGCCATCACGTGCGTATCGAAGAGGAAGGGGAACCAGCAGAGCTACCCTGAAAGTCATGAATCTCCGCCATCTAATCGTCGCAACAATGTTCAGACGAAGATTACTGTCGGAAACAACTCCTAAGCTACGGCAGGGAGTTCTGACATCTTTCTGAACCCGGTTCTACCGATTACACGTGACGTTAAACTTTTAAAGCCGTCCGTTTACGTATTGGTATCACTGATTACAGTAAGGCTTCGTCAATTATATATTGACTTTGTTGCGACCTTTTCGTGAAGAATGAAAGGCGAATTTAATTGTAATATTCAAGTATTGTATTATGAAGTCTACTGGCATGTCGTCTTAGCCTGTCACGCCTGAAAATATAGTCTCTTACAATATCATGAATTTATACCGAGAAGAGGAAATCGTGTATTATCAGAAGGAACATATTCAGTGCCTTCTGGTTATAAATTCTGTACTCGCTCATTGTATATTTGACTGTAGATTCATGCCTCGACGACCCTGGAGAACCTGTTCAACGAATAAGTACTTGAGCCACGTATCTCGGAAGCTCATCTATCGTCTTTTCATTAAGTTTAGTAATATATTTCATATCTTTTCTTATATTTTGTGAACCTTTCTAGCTCATATCTTTTCGATTTTTTGTATCTATCTCTTACGACATACTCTAGGTAATCTGTCTCTCGACAAATTGCTACCGATACTTTATTTCGTAAACTTTTGTACGCCGTATAATTTCTTTTTCGAACCCTCCTGTGCGTACTGGTATTCCGACGAATATGTAATTTCGCGCGAGAGCAACCTAACAACTAAATAGTATCTTTTCTTTAGTTATTTACATTGCGTCTTGTTAAATTTCTTGTATTGTGTGATTTACCTGAAATTATTTATTTCATTATTGTTTTCTCGCTTTGTTATATTTTATTTGAAAGTCCCAAATAAAGCGCCACTTGATATACTTCTTGTTAATGAATTTCGTGATTTCTCAATCTAATTTCCTTTAACACCTGTGCATTCACTTCCCCTGTACCATCTCGTATCGTCGGTGCACCTCGATTGTACAATTTCTGTCCCTTTTGAACATTTTAGCATTTCATATCGTGATGCAATTGTACGTCTGGCGCCCAGTCGGATATCCCTTTTCGCGTGTCTGGGAGGACAGAGTATCGAGTGTCATTTGTAGATGAAAAATCAGCTGTGTCGCTACGAATAATTCGGGTGCCTTAGAATTTCTCTAGAATGATTCCGAATATTTTTCTCATAGTCTCTTTACCTTTTCCTTATCTTATCATCTACATTATTATTGTGTTATACATTTTTCGTCACAGTATATTACTTAAACTATTATGTGTTAGCTGGGTTATGTTACCCAACTCGGCCAATTTACCTTATTACATAGCATTTTAAACGCATTGTTTTGTCGTTACCTTAAATTCTCAGATATCTAAGTATATCTATTAGTTTTTGTAGAGAATGAAATACACTAATATTAGTAACGACTATTTTGATTGCAGGAGCAATTATGTACGACTTATTCAGTAAAAACTCTGATTTTATTCGGCTTATTCTTCACACGAGTGCGAGCGTCCCTAAAAATGTGGATTTTTATCAGTATCTTATTATACATACTTTAATTTACAATTATACTAAATATAAACTCTCCACAAATTATTTTCGTTAAAACGTTATTTTGACCGTCCGCAGCGACTACAACCGTTATGGCTCATTTGAAACCTCGTGTTCGTCGTAATATCTGTAGAATTCATAATCAGTTCTATGGTGGCAGTGCCTAAGTATCATCCGTAACTGGTCCAGTTAAGTTATAAACAGTGATAGGGTATGTAGACAAAATGAAAGTAGATATAAAATGGCAGAGAAAATAAAATAAAATACCGAAGTACAACAGAAACAACAAAACAAATTTGGGAGTATACTCTGCTTAATACTAGTATAAACTGACCTTCGAGGCACCAATGCACGTTAGGCAAAAACAAATAGTCTTAGAAACATATTGAGACATGAATTCCAAATATTCGCGTCATATTTCGTATACAATATATGGGATACAATGAATAAACAGTCAATTTTTTAGTCACAACCGCATAGAATATACGGGAGTGTTTTATTTTTTAATCCGCTTTTGCAAACTATTATCACATGTTCATAATCCGAATGATATAAATATACTATAATAATTTTACAATATGTGGTTTAAAACCCTTTACGACTATGTACATCATTCATAAATATTTGTATAAAAATATTGGTTAAAGAATTTAGTAATAGACTGTCCTACAAAATACTTTATACTTTAGTGACACTTTTAATGCGTTTAAACACCTGAAACACTATACATTTTTTACCCAATCACTCTTTCACTATTTCCTCTTCTTGATGCTCAAAGCCACACATATTTTAGCTATTATTTTTCCGTAAGTTTACTTTTAAAAAAACTGTTGAAATTGAAGATAAGTATTCCTAATGATTATTATGTAGCATTGAAGCTATAGGATGACTACAACGAAATATGTGCTCACCCATTATTTTTGTTATATGAATATGAAATTAATAATTTTCAAAGAAATATTATTTGTAATAGCTTAATTTAGCGTGAATTGATATAAATAAAACAGTTTCTAATTGAATAACACAACATGAAATGGAGTCTTCATACAAGACATTGTGCTTGAAGATATAAAAGTTTGATTTACTGTATAATATTTTAGGTTCAGTTCCGCCGACAAATGTAATAGGATGTTACTCAATTTTGATTTACAGTGTCGAAGATATTAATAACTAATCAAATAAGAATTTGGTTTTTTAAAATTCAAATGACTATATCCTCGATAAAACGACAAACTCGACAGATTACGCTGAAAAAAATTTCACACATCTCATGACTTCTTGAACGCATGTATTCTTTGGTAATAATAATTTACATTTGCAACGTTTGTAAAAAATAGATTTTTTAACGTTATAAATTGATTATAAGTTCAAAAAATCACATATGCAAAAGAAGCTTAAAAGTTAACATCTTGGCATAAGTCCATACACTGCGTACAAGAAAAATGTACATACTGTTATTGTAAATAAACTACTCTTACGTCACTCTCGCGTTGTTTATTAATTTGTTCTGAACGTGATTTTATGTTTTATGTATGTTTCACTTTACGCAATTGCAGACCAAAATGGATAGTAAAGAAAATATTCGACGATAAAAGATGTTCAATGTCAACACTCAACGATACATAGAAACATTCTCCTTGGAAAGTAGAGGAGTCTCATATTTGCAAGCTTTTTCTCATTACGTATTAAATTTTTCGATCATAATCTCAGGTATATAGCCTCGACTCTTAAATCATATACAAAATTACATTTGTGCCGGTCGCATTTTTGTGCCACAGATAAAGAATTGAAAAATGTAACGAAAGTAGTGGTAAAACCATTTTGCTAGAAAATAAACAGAAATAATGAAAAAATGCATACTAGATAAATTTGATATGTTCTTTCAATAAGAATTCTATTTACTACACGGAAATAATATTTTCTTTTGTAAATATATATGCATGTATAATCCATACACGACAAAAATGTTTTCGATAGGAATATTTTATTATGACATTCAATGTGAAAAATTCCTTTAAAATTTACATTGATGTCGTGGATTGACTACATGTATAAATACGCATGAGTAAAATTCATTTAAGGATTATAACTTATTAGGACACTACATTGTACATATCTACAATATGTATAAACCAACTTGTATTGTACGTTCACAAAGTTTGGAAAATTTTCAATCCTAATACATAGGAACAATATCGTCTCAATAAGAACGGAGCATATGACCTACAAACGAGTTCTCTGCACAATACAAAATGGCAGTAATTGCTAATAAAAAGAAAGGCAAACAAGTACGGCGGTCTACTTCTAATACTGCTGTCTAAATGGCGATTTAAGATTCGTAAATTTAAATTCAGATGTAGCAGCTCAATAAAACACGGAGTTAGAAATATTATTTTGTGTACAGAGAAAATAAATACAATTCCATAAAGCACCACAGTGCAACTCTCTCTTATTAATAATTCAAATTGGTTAAGCATCGACCGCAACAAAAATATTATTTCTAATTTTTCCAGTATTGTTACGTTTGTTACTACTTCTGCCATATAAATAAAAGAATGGAAGAGTTTAACTATCATAAATTCTTGGGTCAATAAGTCTGACCTATCAAACAGAGCCCTCAACGTCCAATGGCGCAATGATGAATTTCAGAGGGCACAACCATAGATGTATTGTTTTAGAATATATCGTTTTATATAAAAATAGACCCGCACAGTGCGACAGATTAATGCTACATTTAACCTCGTCAATGCGCAATAGTGCGCACTCGGTATATTTTGCGATAGGATGAATCAATATTGATACATTATGTATATGTACGTTTTTTGGATGGCTGATTACGAATTAGATGTCAGAAATCCTAAATTAAAAAAATGGTCTATTTAATACAGTAGACAAAATGTTAAAAATCTTAACTTCCATTCGATTTTTGTAAAATATAATCTAACATATTATCAGTATGAGTTTAAACATTTATAGTTCAACATTTTTAATTTTAGATTTTTGACTCTAAATTCAAAATCACCAACAGCAGGAAACTATAATTTATATAAAAATATCCTTTTTCTTTCTTGCCCATTGTGGTCACTTTTATACCATCCAACTGTACTCACTATCCCACTCATTCATGTAATGTACATGCATACACTCACTCATCTATACTCATATGTGAACATAGAGCTCTCTTTGAGACACACATAACTCACACGTTTTGAGGTTTACAATGAAATCATCAACTAGTGCAAAAAGACAGAGCTGGTGTCTGCTGCTATTGATTGCGATGAGTATTCTACGAGACGGTGTAAAAATGGAAGGAGAAGGGGGGGAGTTGACGGCAAATGTCAATCTACAGCTTCAAACTGATCACGCAGGTTTCGTAGAATATATGTATTACAGCAACTTCCTTGAATGCACCATTGTAGTGCGCGTTCACTTTTACTTTTTTAATTAGTCTGGAGGGAATGAATGTACGCGAAGTAGCCGTTGTTGAAGACCATGTATACTATCTGCTATGTCAGTGCTGAGTGTCGTTTAAACCGTTCATCCGCTCTAAATCCTTCCCGTCCTTCCTATCCACATCCTTTTCCGGATTATCCCATGGCTGTCGTTGACCGCTACCAAATATATTATAAAACGTAGCGGATGCTATGTACACAGCAGCAGCTATCATGAAGACAATTCTCCACTGTGCTTGAGTTGGCTAACAAAATTAATTAAAAACAAAAATTAAATTTTAGATATAACGCTTTTTGTAAAGTTATAATGTCAGTCATTCTGAACATAAGAGAACTGTGGGCCATCAAAAGATAAACTTTATCATATCACATCTTGTGGATACTTTTGAGCGCTGCATAATTCTCAAGTATAACTGTTTTGATTTCATTATTGGTAAAAAAAAAGTCTGCTTCTACACAGCATATTATTTTTACACGATATAAATTATATACTGCATATTTAGCAAAATTTTCAACAAGGCCATCGTTTACCATATATTAGTAGAACGTGTAGCTAAGAGATTCAATAAAATTAGATAGTTTTGTAGTGTCAGTCATAACAATAATTTTTGTATCAGTTCATTCTATTCTTTCGCTGTAATTTGTCGTAGATATGTCAAAAGAATTGTTACAATTCTTTTTCAAATGTATCGACATGTGCATTTACGTAGCAGCTTTGTGTACATTATCAGCAATTAAAGATATGTCTCCAGACAAATAAAAAGAATATCAAACAAACTACAGGAATATCTTTAACCTCTTTTCGGCAGATTATAGCGTTAGCACCTACTGATATTAGTATCCACCACATATTTGTTGATTTTTATTGCAAACGTTATTCTTCACAACTTATATGACAATGAATTATTCATACGCGTAATCACCAAAAACAATACGGCCGATTCAAATCTACAATCCTCTTAGACATTAACTGAAAATGATTGATACTTACTTTGCCAATAATAATATGGCCAGCAGTGATAGGTGCGAGAAGGCCTGCGAGATTGGCAAGACAATTCGTGAAGGACATGAGTATTCCAGCGAATCGTGGCGATATATCCAAATGATTCACTTTAAATCCGGAGTAAATAGCACCATTAAAACCTATTCCAAATGTTAGGATTGCCACCGTGAGCCATTTATCACATCCCGTATAAGATGCTGCAGCTAACGCAATGGCTGGTCCATACTGACCAATACTGTTAATAATCTTACGAGTGACAGTATGATTTAATCGTTCAGTGGAAATCATCCAATCAGCGATGTGTGAAACTACCATGGAAAAGATCCACATAGCCAAATATGGAAGAGCCGAAACTGTACCATTCTGTAAAGCGTAAAAGTTTTACATGAAATATGACTTTGAGTTTCGAAATATGTTTGAAATAAGTTTACATTGACACGCTTACCGATTTAATATTGAAATGAAGAATCTGTTTCATAAATGTTGGTAATTCTGTCATGAGAGTTTCATAGCCATAATTTTGACCCATATGCGCAATAAGAATAGCCCAAAACGGCATAGAAGTGGCAATGGACTTCCATGGTACTGGTGGAGACTAAAAAACAGTTTTACCATGAGGAAATATAATGTTTAATAAACATCACGTAAGAGAAATACAAATACTTACAGATACACCAGCTGTTCCCCATAGCGCGCTCAAAATGTATTTTCGTTCATCTTCGGTAATACGTGGGTGTTGCTCAGGATCTTCGTAAACCATGATCAGAAAAGCTATGCACCATACAGTGCCTATAGTACCGAAAACGTAGAATATCGAAGGCCACCCGTCCGCAAATCCATATTCCGAAAGAAGGCCGCTTAATGGCATAGAAATAACAGTGCCAAATTGTGCACCTGTAGGAATATCAACGGAATATAAATTATGAAAAATGTTTCACCTACTCGAAAGATTTCTTTCTTTAAAAGTAGAACAATTTTCCATTGCTAATGCCCTTTTGCCAAATGTAATTACTAGTTTCCCATTGATTTACCGTACATTATCTTTGGCAATAAAGAATTGGCAATGGGATTTTATTTCTACGGGCAGGCAACTCGTTATAGCAGTTTAACGTAGAAGAAATTTAAGATCAGTTCACTCATATCAAATGTGCTTACCGGCATAGACAAAGGCTCCCAAGCGGCTTCTCTCATTCGGTGGAACCCACTTGGCCAGCATGGCGTGCGTGCATGGCACAATAGGACCCTGTAATAGGGATAATCCATTCCTAGGGGGAGGAAATCATACCCGACCAATCAAAAAACGTTCACACACAACGATCCTTAATCCTGAATCTTAACTTTTGCGTACATATACGTATATATATATATATTCATATACTATATACATATACTAAGACTTGACGATCAATCCAATCAGGACTCGACAAGGCACCGAGAAGAGTCGATTAATCAGCCAAGATATTAAGGTACCTGCGTGCCTCTGCGTTGTCGCTGTTCGTTAGTCTCGACTAATTAATCAAGGTAATCCCAATATGCAATAGCTTTATCACGCCAAAAGCTAGCAAAAGTATAGAGTAGGCGAACTATCATTAAGAAATATACACATTTAAGAGTATGCAATTATTTCTTGTCTTATATCTTTATAAAATATATCAATTATATAATCATGACTAGAAGACAATCTATTCCGATCCTGACTCTCTATATCACATGCATTCTCTTTCAGTCTATCCCACAGGATGAACTGAGCCCGCGACAATCATTCCTTACCTCGCCAAGACCCTGAATAAATCGTATGAACATCAGCCAATAGAATCCCCAATGAGCGGACATGGGAACCAGTAGACCAAATACAGAATTGACTAACATCCCTACGCCTAGAAAGTATTTGGCACCGTAGCGTTTGGCAAGAATACCGAACGGTATCTGTGTAATCACATAGCCATAGAAAAAAGAACTTAGTAGATATCCTTGCATCGCCGAATCCCAAATGAATTCGCCATCGCTTTCATTCTGGAACATTAAGAAAAAAAATATCAAGTCACCTCGTAGCTTCACAATTTCCGAGGACGAAATTAGTTACATCACGGGTACAAATTTCTTGATATGGGGAAGATCAACGAAAGATCTTACTTTGCACGTGTATCACATATGTGGCGAGTGAGACTTTCCCATACCTCTTAATTAATTTAGAATATGCGTTTCATAATTCGCAGATTAATATAAGCCAAATGAATAATCATCCATTGACCTGAGATTGATCTTTCTCTACCTTGCAGTCTAATAGATTTTCGGTTGATCTAAGATTGATCTTCCCAATATGTTATATATCAAACGCATATTTTAAGTAAATCAAGCAGTAAGGGAAAGTCTGACACGCTACACATCAGATACACTTGCAAAATAAGATCTTTCATTGATTTTCCCCACATTAAAAAATGTTTACTCGGGACATAAGAGCAAAGCTTCATTATATCGCATTTATATATTTATTCTTTAGGATATAAAATACGTAGATATCAAAGTATTCTAAACTATCACAGAATATAACACAAGAGTTAATAATTCATGAGTTAACTCCTCAATATTTGTAGAAAATCTTTCGCAGACATTGGCATTTCGCCGCGAGCAACAGTGTCAAACACATATATTTGCTGCCCGCAAAATCACGCAACAAGTACAAGATTAGATAGAGCGCGTCCTCACAAATATAGTCGTCGGAGAGTGCTAATGCTACTAATCAGAAAGAACTAATCAAGATGAAATTGGAATACGCTTAAAGTTGATACTCACGGTGTCTTCGATGGTGCTATTTTCGCCGCCACATTCGTCTGTGACAACATCCTCTGATGTGATGGCTGAGTGATTGACCATGGCTACGATAGCCACAGACATATTGGTCCTCATGATGTAGGCATTGGCCATACCCAGGAAGAGCATAAACGTCACTACATGACGTGCTCCAACTAAAGCTGCAGCACAAAATTTAAACAACACAATAAGAGATACTATTTTTGTATTAAGTCGTTCATTGGTAATTTTATAGACAATTATAAGTAAAAATGGTGCACATATATATGCGATATGCATAAGGATCGGAAGGTGAAGAAATATGAATTGAATAATTTAGATCCCAAATACGTTGGTCTTATAAAGGTATCATATTTTACAAACTATAACAAAGTAAAAGAGACGAAAATACTAGTACGGATATACATAATATACAGTCAAGATATTGCGTAGTAAACGTCGGATGAAACCAACATATTCATACTTTTATTATTACCCGCGGAGCCTCTTCACTAATAATCTTATCTACGCCTATATCTAGTATCTATTGGCTTTGATTTGATTCATTGAACATCCAAAAAATGTACTGAAAATTTGTTTCTTCGCCTTGAAATCTTTTTTCCATATTCATTGCCAATTGCGCAAATAAAAGTATCACTGCATTTTTATTAAATAAAAAAATCAAAACTATACTGAGAATCCAAGAGTGAGCGTAAATACTTAAGGCCCTCGAGTTATAGGAAATATTTCATAATTGAGTTTTGTTCTAGATTACGCCAGACGACAGGTGAGTCAGCCCCTTCGTAATCGTCTAGGGTACCTCACTCGTGTATTCCATGCAAACCCTCCTTTATTTACGGTCTCTTTTATTTACTCTTGGTATCTCGTCGCATTGAGTTAGTCATCGTTTTTATTACAAAAAAATGTTATTGAATCTCTGTCGTAGATAATCATAACCATCGCTGCTTTCTGGTATGACAAAAATATTTTCAAATACATACAGAAACGGTCAATCAAAAACAGCGCTCTTGTCAAGCTACTTAAGAATGTACTTTTAAAACATAATGGGGTAAACGGATTAGCTGTGAGGTACAACAATGCTTTTTGGGTGATTAGAACCTGTGTGACAAAGAGCCCCTATTTCTTAGAAAATTAAAAACTTAACGGTTGTACCAGTTTGTTTTACGTTTGTTCCAATGTTATAGCACAAAAACTTGTTCCAGGGCAGTAATAATTGAAAAAAGTGAAATAACCCGCACTCCCCTCTTTTGTCGAAAATTTTATTTTTGAAAATTGTTCCACGTTGTTCCAGTAGTTCCTAATATTGTTTCGAAAGGGCAAGGTCATATGTATGTAACCATTCACCCAGAAAACGCAGGAAAAGGTTAATTTGAAAGCATGGCCATTCAAGAGTAAAATGTTCTTTCGTTTCCTGTTCTGAGAATTCTGTTGGTTGTTCCAGGTAGTTCTCGCTCTTAATAACATTGTTTTCAAAATTTTATAGCCATTGATTTGAGATTTTTAATAGTTTTTTTGTAATTAATCATTTACGCGCATAACTAATAATGTAGGGATCAAGCTACCAAATCCGCAGGTATTTTTCACCATAATTTTGATGTGCTTTTCTATGTATATACATACAAGTCTAACTTGTTCAGTGATGTACACGTCTTAGCTTATTTTTATGTTCGTAGCCACTTTCACCACTGATTAAACGATCTGATTCGTATTAAACATTTTAACATTTTCGTATTAAACACTGCACATTTTATAATTTCTTTTCTCATAACCACTTTTCTATTGTATGGCATTTTTATTATTTCGTGCCATCTACAAATAAAAGTCTTTTAGAAAGGGACAAAATTCCTAAGGCTTTTTTAATATATATAAATTGCACCATGTTACAAATCAGCTAACTTCGCAAATGATTTTAAATGGCTTATCTTTGATCAAAAACATTATTAACGGTATGTACCTTCATCTGGAACAAAGTTATTGTTTAAATTCATATACTACTGATTCGGAATACTATTAAGAAATTCCAGCATCATGAAATTTCTTTTACCCTTACAAATATCTCAAGCAAACTTTAGAACAACGATATTAGGAATGAGAACTTGGAACGAGCAATAGAATTCTCAGAACAGGAAATGGAAGGGTAGTTTACTCGTGAACGGCCACCCTTTCAGGAATAACTAGAACAACCTGGAACAATTTTCAAAAATACAATTTTCGACAAAAGGGGAGTTCCGACTTATTTCACTTTTTTTCAATTATTACGTACTCGGAACAAGTTTTTCTGCTACAACTTTGGAGCAATTTAGAATAAATGTAGAAAAAACTGGAGCAACCGTTAAATTTTTAATATTTTTAAAAAGGGGAGGTAGCTTTACACAGCTGTGATTACGACTTATATATATATAATAATAATTAAAAAATGTGATTGTATCTACAAACAACTACCACACAATGTCAGACTCGATAGTGAAAATGATCCTGTTTTTTTTTTCAAGCAACTCTACAGATTTCGATCCTGTTTATTTGTATTTCGTAATATTAGTAACATCACAGTCATGCATGTCTGCATTTTTTATCTTGGATACGCACGTGATTTTCCGTAACGACGCATAAACTGGGGTGTAACCTTATAACGCAAATCGACACTCAAACAAATCATATGAACATTTTCCTGCAAAATGTACCCGAGTAAATGACCGTGGGTGAACACGTTAGCTCCTTCAAAAATGAATAAATTTTATGAAATTCTACGTAATATACATAATGTATTATGTAAAAGTCCGATCTGTAAAATATAAGAAACGTGCATGCAGTGAATAAGGTACGTGATTGCCTTGTTGGGAAATACGTTAAGAATATTTTGCCTCACATTAGGGTCTTCATTGAAGATGAAAGTTTTCCCACTAATATTTTGTAAACTCATTCGCTACAAGATAAATCTTTATGGAACTTTTTATATAGGGGTTTTCGAAGTCGCTGATTACAATTTCTAATTTCTATGTTCTAATTGTTTTCTAATGTTCTAATTTCAAATTTTAATATGACAATTTCAGTATCGTAAATAAAAATCAAATTCGCAAGGAACCGAATCAGTCTAATTTTTGAATCTCGTTACTACATACAAATTTTCGTAAATATTGATTACTAATGTAGAAGAAAAATCACATTTTCATTTATCATATTGAATCTGCCATTTTTAAATTTAAAATTTCCATATCATAATCGTAATCAAAGACCAAGAAGATCATTATATACAAATGTTCGCAAAGATACAAATTTGTTGAAAACTAAAAAAAATGTTTGTACGCCATTTTTATCTGTAATTTACAAGTCTGCAATATTCACAGTAAAATCGTTATCAATAACCCATAGTAACCTACTAAAATATACCAACTATATTAGTTACATAGCCACAAAAATACATATATATGGGTACTAGAAGCAAACGTCATAATTTTATCAAAATTCTGCTACAAAATTTGTTGTTGTAATTCGCTTATTAATATTTTGCCAAGCTAACCTCATAACTTACAAAATTATTCGTATGTTAAAATTAATAACCGGAATAAGTATGTACAATTTCTTCGGAGAGCATCATTAGTGTACCGCATACAATGAATAATAAAGACTGATAATGCTTGCTGGTCTTATAAATATATTTGTTATAATAATTGCTTGGTATTTCACATTTTCCTAATGTAACGCGTACTTCTGATAATGTAAATTTATGTAATATAAGCTCCTTTATTTTATGAAAACATACCAACAGTAAACTGCACTTATGATGGTTTTGCATACTCTAAAATAATTTTGGGATAGTTTACCCCCATAATATTTTTTTTTTACAAATCATAGAAAATGTCATTTTTCATGTCTCGTTGTGAGCAAATTTTTCCAGTTGATTTTATTGTGAAAGATACCGCTGTTATATGTGAACTAATTAAATGGGTGTTTAGTACCCCAATTTTCGGGGGGCTGTTTTCACCCCCCAAAAACCCAATTTGGGCCGCTAAGAAAAAACACGTGTCGCTTAATTTTTCGAGTACTACAACATATGTGAAAATGTAAAAAATTGGAGGCGGACACCTACTAAGGTTTTCTTGCAAGATATCGCGGGGCGAGAGACAAAAAGGCGTATACATTGTATTTTAGTGCCGTTATATAAATTAATACTAAACATAGAATAGATAACTATAGACAAAAACTATAGACAAAAATAGACAACTACGTACTTTTGGTAATAAATTTAACTACTTGACATCGCTGAACCTTGCAAAAATTAATCGTTAAACGAATTATTCATACTGCCATTAGAGAAGTAGAAATGCAACAAAAACGAATCAATCATCGACGATTTTCAACCAAATAGAAATTGGTTAATATTCTATGATGGTTGCAGATAGCTACAATTTAATATCATCGTTCCAAATTACCTTTCGTTGAATGTTGCAATTCATACAAACACTCCTGTCTTATATAACTCAATACGAGATGAATTGCAGAAACAATCGTAGGACGTCCTCTAACAATCTAAAAAGCCCTAAAATAGATGTAATAAATTACGTGGGCATTTGAAGTTATTAACTAAAGTATAAGAAACAGAAAAGGAATCATAAGCAATGGAAGTTCATGAATATTTTGTGAAGTTGTGGCATATCGCCAAGGATAAATTCTAGCGAGAGACATGGACTACTAACTTTCGTAATATTTAGCCCCAATTAATTTTATCGAACAGAACGAAACGCAGAAAATACGCTGATCTAGTTTACTCTTTTTCAAATTTAATTTTCTTTGGTAATGTATAGCACTAGTCGAAAGGACTTCATATTAATATTGAATGAAGGACGACCGACCAATTCGTTGCCCGCGATCCAGTATTATATTGGTCATGACTGCACTTCCTAGTATTATTACAACTCACCAACGGATAAAATATTTCACAAACATATTTGCGTTTAAGACTGGACTACCAGCTGATAATCCACGCAGCCTGAGAGCTACATTTAAACGATACAATTGCGCAAGAATTCCAACCACCTAAAATAGATTGTTCTGACTGTACAAGGACGAATGAAATCTGACGAGGGATAAGGTGTACTTGCACGTCATTCAGATTTTAAATTCTTCATTGAGGAATCTCAACACGTTCCACAAATCGGAAAGTTCGACATTTCAATATAGAGAATAAAACAGGAAACAGAAGTCCCGACTGGGAGGGAACTGTGCACGACCGAACTCTTTCGGGAATTGTCGTAAAACTTCGGTAATACTCGTGGAGATTTGTTGGGTGAGTTGAGCCGCCAGCCGGCGAGCACGTGGTAAGGCGGTGTACTGTGGAAATAGCAATGTTTTTTCATTACCACAACTAGTGCCACTGCATCACGCCGTACTGACGCACAAACATAAAGAGAGTAGTCTGTCAACTTCCCGCCAAATAAAAAAACAGGGTGAAAAAATTCGTTTTCGTTCACGTGATTACGTGTGACGATTGTCTATGCTATTTGCTAAAGATATACTTTCTCATTTGTGCATAAATCAGTCGTTCATATAGACGTGTGCACATGATGGCTTGTCAATTAAACAACAAAATCTCCCTATATACGGTTTCATTAGTAACCAATTACTCAATATAAACATTTTTCATATTCGCATCTTTGAGTTTCATTATCGGCGGCTTTAAAAATCATCCAAAATATATATCGAGAATACAGAAAACAAAGGTTTTACCCGTAAACAGATATTTTGTGCACAAGGAATTACTAATTATTAATAATTTTGCTTAATATTTCTGCTCTTGTTGTTATTATAAATCAATAGTTTGAACGGTTTCTTATATAAGTATATTAACTATTTCCCATACTAACGCAGGCATGCATACATATATACATTTTCTCGTAACTTAATCTTCGCGAATAAGGAGATTTTACTGTACATCGCTGCTTATTTAATCAATGCTCATCTAAAAACCAGCAAACAAAATAAAACGAGAATATCTTAACTTGATTTCTGTTCTTTCTATATAATGCTAATCTTTACGACTGATTACCGATAGCTACTTCTAGCATATCCAATGCTCGTTACCTGCCATTAAGATAGATTACCTCAAGATATGATGCAAGACGTATATATGTACATACATGCGATCATCCAAAAGCACCAGAAATGCATATTATGAAAAAGATCCCATGAATTTTTTTCTGGGTGTAGTGCTGTTTGAAATTTGTGTTTAACGTAGAAAACCGCTCAGCACAATCTCTTGCGTTTACATTTTTCGTTGCATTAATATTAATGCATGAACTTTTCTGCTTTCAATCGAATAGAATAATCGTTCAACAAATAAATCAAAATACTAAACCTGCTTACAATCATGACAATAAATTTTTGATATAGCTAAAATGAAAAAGTAATTAACAGAAAATATAGTTCCTATTGTCTATATATAAAAAAACATAAAAAATTTTCTCAACGGATCAATGAAAAACCGGCTCATCTTTGAAAACTATTACTAACATTTAATACTATTTAGACTCAGATATAAATTTCCTCATACCAAAGTTGTTATTAAGAAAGCTAAATCCTAACAAATCATTGAATAATATATAATCGTTGTTAACAAGAACGAATCACCATTTTAATTATATACTATACTTGTGAACTACTAATATATTGTCAGCTAACCATAGAACCAAAGCACATTCATAATATATTGGTACACATATATTTCGGTACCATTTAATTTAAATTACGGTGTATTATTCGTAGGCGAGTCAGCAGCAGACGAAATAAGATACTAGTGGAAAATCCTGTTGCACGAGACACACGCATGAAAGCGTGCAGCACGTCTTTAAATAATATCCTGAGACACGTTCTGAAGATTTATAGAATAAAAAGAGTCTTTAGAAGAAATACGATCACGCTTCGTGCGAATGACAGGAGTTGAGAACGTACCTTTCTGCGTTTGCGGAGGTCTGTCTGCTTCATCGAGACCCGATTGCTCCCACACCAACACGTGGCCATTCCGTCCTCTGCTCTCTCCATTTGTTCCAGGACTACTCATTGTTAGAATACAAGCAGAATGAAATGAAAGTCAGCTAATTCAGATCGAATTCGTTAAGGAGAATCACACGCGCTCACTACTCTACTTAAAAGCGATTTTAACAACAGAGATTTTCGAAGTTTTAAAGTTTCGTTCGTTGATCACTGAGATGCTCTTTTGCAAGTCCGGAACGCTAGCTAAGGTAGTGTAACTTCACTCTACGCAGCACCGAATTCGAATTCATTTACGAGAAAAGATATCACACGCTCGTCAGAAGCACCGCAGAGTTGATACACGTAACGAAATATATCTTCAGTTGCCCTCCATGGAGGAATCTGTGAGCGCCACAACGCCGTAAGGCTTTCACGCTGATAACAATGTACGAAGATCGAACGCCGGGACACGTTACGTACCAAACGGGCAGTACGTCCACACACCAATCACAAGCCTCTCTAGGAGCAGACTGGACTTCACGTCTGCGCCCGAATGCGTTGCGACGCGCCTGACACCTGTCAACAAGTTTTTATACTACGACGACCAACTACTCCTCTAACAGTATTAACGAGAACATTTCAATGCACTCAAAGACATATTTAACCGACTGAGAAAATTATGAATTTCAATAATCACCACATAAAATATTTTACAAATTTCTTCTTTTCCACTGGGGTATGATTGTTTCTCTAATATACTATTTTTTAATTCTTTTACTTTGTCCAATTCAATGTATGCACTCGCGCTCTGTGCGATGCCTGTTAATCTCTTTCGCCTGAGTACAAGCGTATTGCTTATAAGTACGCTATGATAACGACGACTTTATGTTCGACAGAGGTAGAAGGGGCTGGCCACTGGTTTAACTTCCTTCACCCCTCATCCATCATTTATACTCTCATATTCACAACCTCTATCAATATATACTTAAAAAGATTCAACAGAGGCTCACCTGCATGACACGTGCTTCGCACGACATTATATCATCAATTACATCACTCGTGTCCTCTACCATTTACCAATAGAAAAGACAACTAGATCTACTGTATCTCAAAAACAGCATTACCAAACTGTAGTTTGTCCTTCTCGTTTATATATATATCCATTAAACAACCAAGGATCATGTTAAAAATTGCAAAATACTGCTCTAAAAACAGCAAATCTTACATATCTCTATTTGACATCTTGAAGGTATGTGACTGAAACTACAAACTATTAATAGAAAGAAAATTCTTCACTTATATCTCTTTTCAGCGTACTACGTAGACAGACAGAATTCGACAACGATGCTATGTATGTACATACTTACTTCGAAATTTCGTTAAAAACGTCAAAGGGTGCAAACGAATTATGCACGTTATTAACCTGCTAATATTATATAACAAGGAAACGTGAGTTTGTTATTCATTCACGCAAATACCAGTTGATGGATCGACTTGAAATGTTACATGTAAATAGATAATGGGGCGGATTAGTATAGTATAGGCCATCGAGCATCCCAAATCACAGCAATACTCCTGAGGGATGACATAAATAATATCCACATAAACCGATACAGAGTGGCGCCGCAGGCACTACAAGGAACCACACAAAGTTTATTTTAAATTAAAACTAAAAAAATATTGACACCGATAATACAGTTTGTTGATTGTTCTTTTTTACGTTATTGATAAGTATAGTTTCACACAAGATGATGTTATACCTTGAATGAAAAAATACATGAACAAAGAATAAATAAAGTTTAGAATTTTACTGCTGCTAAACAGTGTAGATTTACAATATTTTATATAATTGGGATTACAATTTTATAAATAACATAAATAAAATAATTAACGACATGCTTTTATTACTTTTACACAGTGATTAGTGTTATAAATGACACCAAATATTTTGACTACACACACCGTGTGAAATGAACTGCCGATTTTTCACAGTTTAGGTAATGAAATATTTTTTTCGCAATGACATGTTTTTAAAGTGGAAACTTTTCAAGGAAAAATGTACACAATTAGGTCAATTCAGAAACATGAAATTTATAGAAGTAAATTCTATGAGGCGAATCCCTGTCAATCATAACGTTTGCGTATGCTCGATTATTTTCGTTACAAATGGGTTTTATCGACTACACGTGTTAATCCTAAAAAGACAAGCTACAAGTATACATTTTAATTCTTTTATCGCAGACTTGTACTTACCTTATCGGCAGTGCTCGTCGTGTGAGTTTAATCAAACATATTTAAAATGAAGGGTATCCATCTTATGCAATAATTTGCGACTATTTAAAGAATATTTCTATACTGTAATAAAAAGACTTCCCAGAATAATCCACATTTCGTGAAATTGCTTGCGATGTAACACGTGTGAAAATAATATTGTGATTTTCATGTATTCTCATTTACTGTGTCTGAGTGGTATTCACGCTTTATACAGAAGGATATAACAATAAAATAAGCTTATATTTCGAAAAACGTCAATAATAATGTAGCCAAACAGACTGTCGGAAATAAATAATGAAATCAAATCTTGGAACATGTATGAACTATAGGTACTGAACTTCGGTTGCTTTCATCCACAAGCCCGAAATATATGGAATTCAGCATGACAACGCTATTGGCAGTTCTCATTTAAACTTTTTCTATTTTGTAATAAATTAAAGTAAATATAAAAAAAAATAAAAATTATTGCGTTACTGACTTATATGTAAACAATATAAAGACTGAGCCTTGAGAGTGATATTAAAATTATACCGAGAATCAAATTTATCCATAATACACTTAATAATCAATTGGGTACACTTTCTAGTAAATAATTAACTATTTCATTTATTTCAATATATGGTAAACGACTCAGTACCCAAACATAATCCCAAATGTTCGTAATTGTCTGACAATGATTATTAAAATAAGTTTAATATTATAATTTATTTATATATTTACATAATTTCTATTCCATAATATTAGACCGAAAATTACGGAAAAAAAAATATTGTCTACAAAAAACAAGTTTTTGATACGAGGATTCGAAAGCTCTCCATTTTTATGCAGATGTTAAGTATTTGGCTACGAACCGCTGACCATTTGTTAAGACTATTACTGTTTTTATTCATTATTTTTTAAAAACTGAATTTGTGTAAATTACTAGATATCTTTTTAAAATAAATATAATATGAAAATCTCTGAAAAAATTAATTTGATTTTTAATATTGATGCGTTCGGTTATTGCGTCTCATTAAATTAGGCTGAACGTGAAACCTGAACACTATTCGTGTGCATGATTGCTACGCGATTCACGAGCATGTGAATTTTCTCGGGCTTGTGATTTCGTGATTCTTTAACGAATGATAAGTTCCGTATAATATAAGTTTCGTATAATTTTCTTTATATCATTTATTCAAAAAATAAACGATATTTTTTATTTTGTATAAACTATGTATTAAAATATTATGTGAAATATTGTGTGAATAATTGTGAAAATAAATTTTAACTGATATTATATTTTGTCATTACAATATTAATTAATTATTTCAGTAACCTAACTATTGAAATATTTCAAAAATCTTATTGCTATGCGAACTGTCAGTTTGCGCTTATGGGAATCGGTCACAGTCACATGTCATTTTTTGAAGAGGCCACACTGCCGTATCGACCACTTGCGGCCAACTTCTGCTGGTGCGTTTTTACTGACTAACTCTGTATAATAGTTGATATTTGAAACAAAAAAAAAACAATTAGCTGGCTATATGCCGGTGGAAAGATCGTCAGCTGAGGCAATGAAAAGTGTGGCGCACAAAACAGGTGTGAGCGCCGCGCGCACATAAGATACAGAAGATGACGGTTCTTCCCCTGGCATCTAATCAGCTGACTATTTTTTTATGTCTAGTATCATATCCACTATTATGTAACAAATTTCCAGTCGGGTTGGAATCACTAAACTTTAATTTTTTTAAAGCAAGTTTGTATAAGCAGCTGATGTATAATCCACCGTGTTACAATCAGTTGATTATTCAGCTGACTGTCTTTCCACCGGCATATAGCCAGCTAACTATTTTTTTTTGTTTTAAGTATCATGTCAACTGTTATACAATAATCAATTTTAAATCGGGTTGGAATCACTAAACTTTAATTTTTTTTAAGCATGTTTGTATAAGCAGCTAATGTATAATCCACCGTGTCATCTGATTATTATTTTTATATTCTATACGACATACTTAAACCATAAATAAAATTTCAGCCGGGTTGGTTTATTTATTTATTTTTTTAACGTGCATGGGAGGTTGCCGTTGTCCAACCCACGGTTACTGAACCAGATGACGTTCACGAGGCTTTATAACAACACCATATGAAGCATATTATAGTACATAATATCAGCCGGATTGAAATGACTGACCAAAATATATCGTTGGCTCCCGGACTATAAGACATTCCATATACTTCACATTCAACTATGCATATCCCTCCATTAGATGGCTGAATTTTACTCATAAGCTTAGCCGCGTGATTAATGGTTATAGACCAATTTAAGCATTAAATAAAAATGTTGATTCTGGTTTTTTCTTTTAAACTAGGTAACTAATGGATTCATTGAACTGTATTTCCACTTGAAAGGGAAATGTTCTACCATTATACATCATGTGCCTAACGAAGAGTTCAGAATATATTTTTTGCTAAAACAGATGTAAGGTATCCAATATTATTTCAATAAATAGATTTTCCCATATTTGTAGCCTTTGAGTTCCCAGGCGGTCTGTCAATCGTGCATAATGTACATCTGATGTAATTCACGAGAAAATTGTGTTTTAGATACCCATTGAAAATGCATTTCTTTGAGTTCACATAGTATCTTAAAGCAATATATTATTTAACGTATACAAATTCAAGGATTTTGAGAAAATATTGTAAATAAATATAATGCACTCATAATCTCAAGTTAATTACTAGAAAGCACATTTCGCAAATTTGAAATTGCGAAATTCAATTATGAGTGAACGGAAATTACCAGCAAAATGTCTACCAGGAGAGAATTAAATGCTAAGAATTCCTGCAAAGTTTACGATAAAAATGCTTTGTCACAAATGAACTTCTTATGACACAAAATAATATACTGCATGGTCAAATTTTACACCAATATCACACATTATGGCAGTTTACCAGTACTATATTTAAACCTTACTATATTTAAATCATTGTCATGATTTAATATCCCACGATTATCATGACAGTCGGGGTAATTTTTCGCGTAAAATTCTCTTCATGTAGTTCAGATACCTCTCTATTATACATTTCACATCCTAAATATTTCCGTACAACATTTGCATTAGATGTCACAAGTACCGATATGTGTGTTTGGGGGGGGGGGGGGGAAAAAAAAAA
>NW_014333144.1:115491-153820 GCF_000341935.2 Cephus cinctus | reverse complement strand
TTGGGGGGGGGGGGGATAAGAATAAAATAATGTGCAAGAAATACTATAAATAGTCCTTAAGATCTGCCAAGAAGTGTTTGCCTCATACGTAGATGTTTGCCTCATGTAGATACTTATTACTCGTTAGTATTGCGTGTATGAGTTCCTGTAACGTGGCAAGAGAGGATATATAATAATATATGGATCTAAAATACGAAAAGCCGTTAAAATTACTTGCAAGTGTGCGGTATTATTTGGAAGAAAGTATAAGTCATTACGTCAATCGGTGGTGGTTCGATGATTTTTATCGTGAAATAAAGCACAAGCTTATTTAGATGGAACAAACATTGATTTTTTTGTCTGATAACACGAAAAAGTGTGTGACAAAGTAGTTACCTAGAATATGGCATCGCGAGAAAATTAAAGTCAGGACGTCACATGCATTTACCGCATACTTAATGGTATGATAAATTGCTTAATCATGTTATTTAAAGATCTCGTCAGACTGTGAACCACGATGCAGCAATACATACGAGATAGACTCGATGACAAATACGGCAGAGAGTAACTGGTAAGTCGTGCAAGGAATATGTCATTATGTGAACTCCTACTGGAAAAAATTCTACGTTTTGCTAACCCATCATGACTTCTAACCCCGAAACATTATACTATTAGACCATTACATCATCAGATAAGGATCAATTAATATCTTTACAATTTATTTTTAAACTGTAAATCTGTTAAACAGATAATAATATTATACGTTCGTAGCGATGGTATGTTTATTCACGTCGTGAAATGCCAATATAAATATCAATGACATTTATGATGATCGTATCGGCTGTCATGTGGAATTTGATATACATATGTTAGCTTGTCTCACGTGATCCAATATCAAATATCATCGACGGAATATTATCGTCTCCCTGTGATACGTCATTCTCATAAAATATCCTACAAGGTCAGTAAGTAGGAGAAAATTATATTGTTGCTCAAAGGAACATTGCTCGTTATTAAAAATTTGTTCAGGGAACAAGTTATTCGATGAAGGGACTCATCTCTATGATATCATTTATAACATATGGATTCTATGACACATTCGCTGAACGATACACTCCCGTAATTCATAGACAGGTAGACGTATATGGTTGTCCCAAAATAAGTTATTTTAGCACATGTATACAATCACGAAGGTACATCGAAAGTACGACAAACATCAGCATGTTTGCACATCGTGAGTTCCATTTCCGATAATTTTGCGAACAATGGACAACTATTTATATTATCATTGCAACGTAAAATAAAAACATATATTATAAAAAATTTTGTAATCTATATCATACTAATGAGGTCGACTATAATTATCCGACTAATTTCGTGTTGTCTCGGCGATAATAATATGCTTTTTATTGTTCATCGATTACGTACTCTTTACGCAGTAAATACATATTTTAACAATACGCGGCATTGTAACTAAATTCCTTATCACGAACTTAAAAATGTAAATAGCATTGTAGTAATATTTTGTTATGCCACGAGGTTTCCTATCCTTGCTAAGAAAATATTGCATTCATAATGATTAATCTCAATTCTCAATTCTTATTAGAAATATAAATTGTAATATGGTCCTGTGGAACTTCGTAATACGAAAAATATGTGATGTGGCACATCTTGTATTATCAAGAGACGCGGTAGCGTCTCGATGCCAAGTATAAAAGAAAAAATCGGCCTCCTCACGAGACGCTACCGCTACTCTTATTGACGCCAAGTTGGCGCTTTTTCGTCTGCTACGTTGAAATAACTTGAATTATCTGGGGGTATATGTCGTGGGCGAAAAATGTGTCAGGTCCAATATTTTTTTCTTTTTTTTTCTTTACAATGAGCCTTTGCCCAATAAAATCGGTTCCCGCAATGCTGATATCTGGCATTTTAGCAATATCAGTCGAAAAATTTTTCTCAATTTGTCCCCTCTCACACAATCTTAAAAAATTTGTCTCCTCGCATTACGTATGAGCTAGTTGGCGCTTTTTCGTCTGCTACGATGAAATAACTTGAATTATCTGCGGGTATATGTCGTGGGCGAAAAATGTGTCAGGTCCAATATTTTTTCTTTTTTTTTCTTTACAATGAGCCTTTGCCCAATAAAATCGGTTCCCGCAATGCTGATATCTGGCATTTTAGCAATATCAGTCGAAAAATTTTTCTCAATTTGTCCCCTCTCACACAATCTTAAAAAATTTGTCTCCTCGCATTACGTATGAGCTTCGACGCGACACAGGCATATCGATTCGAGACGCGCATGCGCAACGAGCCATTGAACACATGTAGTCTTCAATGTAAATCAAAGATGTAAATTTCTTTTAATCTATTCGATGTGTGGAAAAAATTCATAGCTTTGCTGACGATAGCTTTATTTGAACCTGTCAGCAATGGGGTTTGGCTGTTATACTCAACGCCAGGAAAAAAGTATAAGTTATTGAAAATCACTGAACGCAAAAATCAATCTGCTTGAAACAAGGATATAAATTGTATTTCACCTCCTGCTAATTTCGAATAATTTTGTTGTTGTCAGCTGTTTCAAATATTAGACAAAGGGAAGCAATGGATTTACCAAGAGGTATTTTAATGCGGCATGGATTGCTTTTTTCCTGTTTCTTCACTCTGATTGCTCATTTATGTCAAAGAATGCTCCATGCATTTGCTACATAGGTACTTTATATTTAATAATTATAATTGTCTGTCGAAAGGACTTCAGTTGATTGAAATAGACAGTTTGTCTGAATGAATTCATTCAAAATAGACAGGTTATCATATTTAAAGAATTAACGCTATGAAATGTCTAGATGGTTAATTTGTAGAGCATACTTAAAAAAACTGAGTAAGCTTTACCGCATTAAAAGTAGGTAGAGAGTTACAGACTTCTTGCAAAATCTATTGCTACTTTGAAGTTTTTCTGCGTTAAGGAAACACAACGTAACACCACTCTGTCTTATTCATGACTAAGCTGGACTATTCATTTTTCAGCGGATACATAATGTATCCTGTCTACGATGGCTTTTGGTATTCCATAGTTCAGCACCGGTAGGGTGCTGGAGACCAACTTTTTGACAATAACCATCACTTTTGCTTAACACCAGAAAAAAAAGTATAAGTAATTGAAAATGACTGGACGCAAGAGTCAATTTGCTTGAGACTAGGATTTAAATAGTATTTCACCTTCTGCTCGGCAAATTCATTGCATCTGATACTTTTTTCTTAGCATTGAGTAAATCAAGAACATTACAGTCCAGGGTAGTTCGAATAAACATGTCGTCTACAAAAATATGAGCTTTTCTATTATTCATCTTTATAGTATACAATGCTGGCATAATGAGGTAACGTTGCGTAAAATTCTTTTACGCATCTCTAGATTTTATCATCCCAGCGCCTATAACCAGGCTGTTCAAGCGTTTTAGCTGCTATCTCATCAAATATTATTTTTAACCCTAGTTTCAATTAATTCTCGTAATCCGTGCTCAACCCACCAAGTTTTTTGTAGAGAAACATGTACGTCTATTAAGCATCTACCTAGGAGATTGTAATGTACGGGAAAGGTCTTAAGAAACCTGCGAACAAATCGGCTCCCTTGACCACAACCAAAAGCTTTTATTTCTTCCGATTTATCATTGACGGAGACCGTGTGTGCTTGAGCCTCGAATTCAATGACTGACTCGTTCGCACGCTCTTACATTTGTCGTGCCCTCTCGCCGGGCCGTGCCTCACACATACCAGTACACCACAGGATTTTTGCTTGGCTAATTTATTGGATTTGATTTAATATTTTTGCTTGTTTATTTTTTATGAAATGGCTACACTTTTAATACTTGGCGTAACCGTTTTGTTTTGAAAAAATATTTTTGGTGTTATACCAATTCACGTTACGTATCGTGCGTTCTACCAGCGACATCTACAAATTAGGTGTATCAATGACAAAAATAACACTTATCTTACGATTTACTGTAGGTCTTAGTCGGTAAAACATTTTCTCTTCGGAGTTGATGCTAGGAAATCTTGATTATTGCTTCATTACCGGCGGCTGCAAAGCAGTTCATTCAACACTCGTATACATTCAATGTGATTGGTATTTGACCTTTACTGAGGTGTAAATCAATAAGAAAGAACAAGAAGAAAAAACTTAGTGTGTGTTGAAGATAAGTAATTGAAGTAAAAAAGGTATGGCTAACGTGCGTGTAATTAAACGATTAATATCATTGAACCAAAATAATGCATTTCTCATTAAATTTAACTCGTGCAGTTATCATTTATCATACTTGTTACGCCGTCGCCGTTAATGTCATTGACTTGGTAATTTCTCATTTGCAATGTAAATTTTTAGTTACCTTCGTCCTTTATAAGCAAGTCTTTATGCGATGACATGGGAAAAAGATAGCAAACACCTAAAATTGAATATGATGAGTGTGAAATAGTGAACGTACTTAGTTTCAGAATGTTGTTTATGCAGTGGACATATTTGACAATCTAGCGTACACGAGACATGACACGCAAGAAATCTTAAATGAGGATGTGGACAATTTTCGGATTATTCGATTACACTGATAACTGAGAAGGGCAGTGTGAGAGAAGAAGCAAACGAATAAGTCTTCAAGCATGTGTCATGAGAGCTCATGAAAGTGCCACTTGATTCTCTAACCCTAATGAGAGAAGGAAGACTCCACTATATGACAATAAAGTGAATCTCCGGTTGAAAATTACACGTATACCAAGAGAAAACAAAGCAGTCATCTACCTATCTTACTTGGCAGATAACAGAAATTATTTTGATTATCTTAAGAATGTGAAGAGTGTCGTGTATCTTGTTGATGAGCTTGACTATAGTTATCATGAAAAAATATCCGAGAACGTCATTGCGTGACAATTTTGCCGACACAGGGACGTCTTGCGTAAGGGCGTGTAAATTGTGTTGAACGTGCAAAATCGTCCAAGAGTAGATTCCAAGCTACATCACATTACAAAAGTATACTAACGCAAACGAGACATATAAATCCTAAAACTATATACAGGCAATTCGTGAGTTTCAAGGCAGTATATATAAATAACGAATCATACCTAATACATAATTTTGCAAGATCTTAGGTAAATGTGCCAAGTCAATGGCTGCATATTACTAATTGCCTGAAGTAAATAAATCAACCAAACCTAACCCTAACCCTAACCTAACTAACCAACAATCTGGAACGCCTGTCTTGAAACAAGTTACATTAAGAACCTAGATCGCCACTAGTGCCACGTTGAAAAACAATCGACGTTCCTTCTTCAGTAGACGTTTCATTTTTAATATTAAAGAGTTAGTAAAGACCTAGATAGGTCCATACAGCTCCAGTCGAGATTCTGGCAAACCCTGAACTCACGATAGAAATTTCCTGCCGAGATTATTCGTGGATATTTCAAAATATTCGATTTTTCTGAAAAATAATTTATTAAAATAGTAGCCTTTATACCGATACTGCCAATACAAGAATTGTAATGCATAGACATGCCACTAGCAAAACACTCGACTATGTTGACATCTGGTCAAATATTTATTAGCTTAAAGTATTACGAAAACACTTCATTCGTGCCGTAAAATGTCTGTTGGCCGTGACGTGATGTGAATTAAAATTTATGATACATACGACAAAGCTACAACCGTCACACAGGACTTTCAACATGCCAGACAATACATTTTTCGCCATTTAGGCGTCCTAAACGTGTTGTTGTTTTATGCCAAGAATGATGTAAAATTAGTAAAAAATTGTCGAAAACTCGAGTAAAAAGTGGTTAATGTAATACATTTCACAATGTTGAAGGTGCCTCGCCTATGACATAAACACGATGAATTTCAAATGCATTCACGTCTTTTCAGCGCCTTTATTGTACCTTACTTTGTATTTTTTTTTAATCCAATTAACTGATATTGGTTTTACGATAGAAATTAAATGGACATTATAAGTAACTTCAGTTTATGCGTTTGACAACGTAACAATAACCTAATACCGCCGTTGTACTGAGTTTATGAAAACAAGTGAAAATTTACAACTTGCTTGTACGTTACATGTAATATTGTGTTTGCTGAGACGTACATATACATTAAATAATTGGGAGAAATAACATATATATATTTTGGTATATACGTGTATATTTCTTTCATTCGTTTTTCCTCATCTTTTCATTTTATTAGTATATCTAAATAAAAACTAAATACAGTAATACACGAGATCAATTTTTGGTGCGCATTATATGGTATTACGGGGACTTCCGGCTTTAAAAATTCTGTGTGATTCCATGACAATTGTTGGAACAATCCAGTTATGCTCACAGCGAATTTTTAAAATTTATCCATTGTTAGGGACTCAGAATTTTATAATAGGCTTGGTTAGTTTAGCTTAGAATACCAATGCCATACAGTCGGAAATTCAGTTAAAAAAGACATTAGTTTGCCGTTGTAAATGCCTTTTTATGGTGAATGGTGTTCATATAATATTTTAGACTTAAGAAAAATGGGGGCAAAAAGGCAATGGGATAATATGTTATATCTTTCTTAAAAATGACTTTTTACAGTTTTTCGGCGTTCTCTAGCGAAAAAATTGCAGAAATTAGGTAAAAATTTGTTCATAAATAAGTTTTTTCGTATTGCATCCATTCCCAAAGGTCACGTAATCTGAAAGGAGTCTTCACATACGTCTATGTGTCAGTGTTACCCCTCGCCCGATCTACGAATCCGCTCGAGTCACGTAGATACGCGGTTCGGATGTCCAACCTTCATTATTCTTTGATACAAACGTACATGTACAAATACATAATATTTAAAAAACATTCAACTTGAATTCAATCGAATTAGTTAATCGCGCAAGTCCAGGATTTCCTGTATATGTATTAATTTTAGAAATAATGTATTATACATATACATATAAATATATGTAAAGATTTATTTGGTCCCTATTTTTTGTATACATTGATTACTTCCGTGACAGGTGGTATTTGCATGCCTGCTGCAAAAGTTTTTATATGTACATATCAGCTATTTAATGTGAAATAAGCTGGGTCTACCACATTTGATTTTTTCAACCGGAACTATTGCATAATTTAGGGCTCATTTAGGACTACTTTTGGACCCCATACTTGATTTTAGGGCTCACCTCCTTAAGGGGTGGATGTGTGGTGGACCCAGCTTGGGCCCAAGCTAGATCCACCACACTCGTTCTCACTCATCTGTAATGATAACCTCAACTTATTATACATCATATTTTTGGACTATTTAAGGGCTGTCGAATGCGCCTAGTCGCAATTAAATCGAACCACCCCTTCTGAAAAAACCACCCCTTTATATACCTTTCTTATGTTATTTTAAGTTTAATTGCTTTCGAAACTGTTCTTTATTCATTATAAAAATATATCATGCTATAAATTTTAATTTTCAAATCTTTGCGATTTTTAAGCTGCATTCCTAGGCTCCAAAAAAACAACCCCTAACACAAATTAATTGTCTGGACGTGTGCGACCATGTTCTTTATTCTTCTGAATGACTTTAAAAATCTTTATTAATTAAGGGCTTACATTCTCAACACTTTGCGATTTTTGAGCTGCACCCTTTGGTAGTTCCGGTTGAAAAAATCAAATGTAGTGGACCCAGCTTATGTCACGTTGCTATTTAGGTAACATTAAATGACCACACCGAATTTTTCAAAATTTCTCGAATGGAGCTGTGAACTCTACGCTACGTTAGGATAGCTTAAAATCTAGTGAATTTACGGTAGAAAGAATCTTTCCAGTCACAAGATTTAATACTTCCAATCGACTTCAACATATTTTCAGAGCCTTTTACTTTAATTCTAGCCTAGAAATGGGTTTTCGTGATGATTCTGGGAATTTTTTTTGCAAACTAATTATTACACATTTCCTTATCGAAGTTTCCACATATGTTAATTGAAATTTTGAATACTTTTTAATTTACGTGAATGTGCTTCTCATTGTTACTAGATTAAGTGACAAAAAAAATTAGCAAAATGGCAGCATCTAAAAAAATGTTTATCGATTTAGGATACTATTATTTCATCTTGGGCGAGCTGTAGAAAAAAAAAATTATTTAGGCTTAAATCTACTACATGCGATCAAGAGATATTTTTTCCGAAGCAACTTATCAAATTTCAAATGGCTCAAAAGATTGGTCCATAAGACATATGGACATTAATGTGAAAAACATAGTTTCTAGAAAAACACGATTAAACTCGTTCATACTAATTTTATGCGATTCATATAAACTTTATAACACTTACCGATAACCAGCTAACCGGAGGTCATAAAGGTACCTTCTTCTTTCTCAAAGAAGTTTTGTTGTTTAATAATTTACACTAATTTACAGATGTGATAGGACTGTCCTCATCCTTAGTCAGAATGTACCTGGTTTGATTTGTTATTCTATCACGTGCTGTACCTTGAAATGTTCATTGCGGCGTAAATTTTACAAATTTTGCTATACTAGTTTACAGACATATATTTTCAAGACCCTATACCTTGGAAAATTTTTTAAAAAATCGTACTTTTTTAAATCTTTTACTTTTTAATACCTCTGAATTCTAATGAAGATGTTAATAGTACATTATGATACAAGTGAGGGAAGTTGTATTATAATGTACTATTCTACAACTTGTATTATTTTTCAATTAGTGCGGTTCTAACATCATTCATCATTCGAAGCCATTGCCACTGATTCTCATGAAGGAGTTATCAACCGTAAATTAGAAATTGGAATATTAAATTAGCGTCGGAGGAATTTTTAATTGTAACACATGTAAATTTAATGTATATTTAGTATGGCAGTTCCAGATCTATTAACAGTATTTACCGAATGTCCCATTTGTATATTTTATTATAAATCGTTATAAACGTGAAATGTAAGGTATTGTTAGATTTAAAATATAATGTGGTTAGTGCATAAAAGTACGAGTTATGTGTAAATCCAGGGATTTAGCTTTGCTGCTAGAGTATTTTTATATGTGACATCGTATCAAAGTTTGTCATTTCATTTTGCAAAAGCAAGCATGTTCTATCCCAATTAGCAACCAGGCGCCACTTCTCATGAAGGAGACCTTTCTAAAAATCAGTTTTTCCTATAACTGATATTATTGTCTGCAAAATAAGATTTTCCATAAATTTGCTCGTCTACATTGAGTTATTTTTCCAATATAACAGCGAAGGTATAATAGAACAACGCTGTCAATTTTAAAAGATTTCGGATGTATTCTCGCATATCAGTTTAAGTGCAAATGATTAAAAAAGTCGGCAAAAGGCAGTGTGAATACGGTATGCGGCAGCAGTAGCAGCAGTAAAACACGTCTGCAATCTATAAACTCGGAAGCACGCACATGACAATAAACTTTCTACTTGCTCCAAGAAGAAGTTGTTTAAGATTCCGGTGAAATAGTAAAAAAGTGGGAGGTCTAAAAGAAATAGCAGTGAAGGGGCGATGAGAGAGCGAAGAGAAAAGAGGCGAGAAGACAAAGTGAGAAAGGAGTAGAAAGGTATGTCTACGCAAACAGCATGAACAAGTCCTATGGAGAATGTTACAATAAAGTTCACCCGTAAGATTTGTTGTCTCTTTCTGCTACCTATCACCTCTAATCGAAGCGCGACATTAGATTCTGATATTAAGTAATGTAAAAGAGAAAATATAAAACATTTAACATAATAATGAATAATTTTAGTATGCTTCAATCACAATCAATAGTATATATTTAATGGTACGAAATATTTTTTTTCATAGCTAGGCGATACGTAGTAAACTGTAGAGCTGAGGTTAAATTTTACTAGTCAAAATTGAATACGGTACCACTGCCGGATCATGCACCGAGGTCGTATATTTCTCAATGTGTATAAATAGTGCTACTGCGAATATTAACATGAAATACGAGATTAATAGGAATAATGGTACTAAATGACGAAGTGCAGAAAAATCTTCATATCTACGGGAGTTAGGTTCTGGAAAAATTCTGCGAATATTGAAAAAAGAAGTTAGAAAATGTAACATATATTTATAAGCAATAGTTTAACGAAACTATACGAAGAGAATTTTTCGATAATTTTCATATGAAATTCACGATAAAATTGATCGTAGAAACCAGTAATTGTGAAACATCATTACCATTTCATGACTTATTGATTATAAACACGATATTTTCAGTAGCTATAAGTAAATTTTACAGTGCACACAGTAAATATTGTTATTTGCAATTTTTACTGCTTTCCACCATAAAATTTACCTGACTCAATGTAAAAAAATTCTCTCCGTATATCATTTATATTATAATTTTAATAGATAGCTTCATAGATATTTACAGGTGAATCTACATATATAATTTACTTTAAACGTTCATAGATTTCGAACGGTTAAATTTACAGGAGTGGCTCAATGGACATTTGTGTAGGAAATTCAATTCTTTACAAAATTATGCCTTGCAGAATATTGTGACAAAAATCGCCGCCAACATATTTAAATAGTGATCAAAAATAAAAATTGGCCTATACTAATTAAATGAGAAAACTTCTAATTCATTGAGACACTTTTCAATATTAAAATTTCAGCGCTCTCCTTTGATTAGATTTTTTCTGGGCCCTAATCTAGAAGTTTTTCAGGTGGTAGCGTAACAGACACTAATCTATATGTATGTATGCGTAGAAAAAATTATAAATCAGTCATTTCTCAGACGCAGGATTTCTGTTTACGCATAAAACCTTTGTATTTTTTATTCTTGAAACGTATTCAGAGAGTTTTTGAACATGCAAATAGTTATTTAAATTGAAAGTAAATTTAAACCCGATATATTATTTTAGTTGTAGAAATAATAATATCATCTTTAGAAGATTCATTATAAAAAAAAAAATAAAAATCCACAGATCTCGCACTTCGCGCAACCAACGGAGGACATACAAGATACAAGATTTCAAATCGAGATATAGGAAATTTGCGAAACATAGGAATTCTAGAAATTATCAAATTCTGTGTCATACATATATGTATGTATATATATATATATACCCCCGCTACTCTCACAGAAATGGCGCACTAACATTATAAGAATTTATGAGTTATGCATTTTCACAGAATCACGCGTTAGCAATATCAGAATTTCAAGTGTTACGTATTTTCGTAACGATTTTTGTGACCCATCATTTTCCCTGAGATACGGCCTAATAAACATCCTAATGTTAAAATGTAAAAGATTGTGTAAATGTTATGAATCTTTTTGTAATACAATTGGATATAATAAACATGATGGTGTGACCATATTTTTTCTATCATCTAATTATCGCTGACAACAACAATGCAAACATGATTCCGCTTAATATCAAAAAAATCATTTTGATATGAGAATCGTTGTGATCGCCCTTGCGTCATACTAATACGATAGAGACATATTATTGTTTATTAATAAAAGATCTTCACAGATACTTGTACGTCGCTCTAAGATAATGTCACGCCAATCGCTTGATTAATCTATGGCTCGGTGATCTAATAAATGATAGATTAGCTTTTAACTGTCAGAAAAATTTCACAATTCTTGTCAATTTAATGTGATAGCTACTGATATGAGATAAATAGTCCATTCAATCAATTAAAAAGCTACTCATAGATCTTTGCTCTGACGTTAGTAGTGTTATAATAAAGCTAATCAGAAAGTGATTAGAGATTTGTTAATTAGATAAATGATAAATACCTTGAACCGCACATAATGCTATACGCTCTACTCAATGCGAGTAATATGTTCGGTAGTTATTCTTCGATATATTTATATTCTATATTTATGAAGAATATTATTGCATTTAATTGTTATTTCATTTAATTAACCGTTTCTACGCGTTCTTAGCTTATTAACGACTAAGCCAAAGATTCTGGAATGTTGCACTCATGCCACTCAAGCAGTGTGTATACGCGGAGTGACTGAAGTATAGTCTCAAGCTGTCTTTTCTAGAAAATATAGAGCATAAAATTTATGCAAACTTAGACTACAGACTGTTGGATTGAGTGTGGTTACTTTTCTCGCAAGAATGCCACGCATAGCCTTGTTACCAGTAAAAAATCTAACCTCAGTAAAAAAAAAACATTTTTCGGACTCAGCACTGGAACACCCGAGGTCGAGTTCACCGTTAGGGCATGCCCCTGGCCTGTTTACAAAAAAGGAATAAGAAAAATGTTCAAGTAAGAAAGCCAGAAAAATAAATGCATCCAGATACACAATTTAGAGATTGTCATTAAATTTAAGTAATTTAAAGTAAAGAACAATTACGAATATGCATTTGGGGCAGAACAGAGCCAGTTAAATGAATACCCGCATATAAAATGATTCGAATTTTAATAGTTCTATATATAACATTATATGTATATCTTATGCGAACAAAAAACATAAGAAAGAAAAGTAAACATTTTTTTTAACATGACGTGCAAAATTGGGATACGAAGCCACCACCTCATGGAATACTTTAGATGTACCGTGAGGTCGTAGACTTATTGATTTAGGTTTTTGGCATTTTGGTTTGTCATACTCAGGTCCCTGACATGCTCGCCACTGTCTATATACAATAAATATTCTCGTTCTGTTCGCGTTTTTCAACTCCTCTATCGTCGTGTACGTGGCGCTAGTAGTGTTCTGCCAAGCTCGACCTGATCTTTCGCATTAAACGCATTTTCAAGGATACTGGGAAGAATACTGCTAGCGCGACGTGTATTGAAATTTCGTGACCATGGCGACGGACATTCGAAAAACCGATCCGAACAATTCATGCCACGGGACTGGTCATACTGAGTCTGCCATCTTCCTTTTGAAAATCTTTTCTTTATATTTAGATTCAAATACAGTAAAACCTTTCAATAACAAATCTTTCCACTTTCTCAACTTGCACTTGCGCAGAAATATCTAGTGTGAGTGAAAATGTGGGCTCAGAGATGTTGGGGTTAGCACAAAGATAGGTATACAGAAAATGAAGAGTTATTGAGAGTTACGATATTAAGAGGTCTTACTGTACTTTGAAAATCCCCGATAATCAATTTTCATATGAACTTAACGATTTTTTGAAAATTTAGTCTGCCATTTTAATCAGCCATTTTGATTTTGCACATTTTAATTTAAAAATTAAAATGTTTTAAAGTTTAAGTGTTAATCAGAAGTTTTTCTGACTACATTGAAATATTCGTTCCGTTAGGTTAGGTTAGGTTGGACATTATTATACATAATAATTTGCTCCAGTTTGCTAGAATTTTATTGGGGCGCTAGCATGAAAGATTAATAGGAGTCGGACCATGACGTAGCTGTTATGTTACGTTAACACACCTTTCTTAAAATTTACTACTTAAAAGAAATTATTTTGCCATATAGGTTTACGAGATAATCTTTAGATGCAAGTTGATTATCTTACGTCCTATCGAACAAGAAAGAAAAATATGCTTGTATTAATAGAAATGAATGATATTAGAGAATTACTGCCAAATTATTTCATACAATGATGTCATAAACTCCATCATATATTACGAATATTTTGAATAATTAAACTCAAAAAAAATATATGTATGTAGGAACCTTAAATAAAATGTTGATTAAATTAGCCCGTAGCAGGCGGGGTATAGGCGTAGGATCCATTCGATCTAGGTCAACATTTGAAACTTTCCCAATTGTGAAACCAAGGAAGAGCGCCTTGACACAATCAATTAATTCGACAAACCTTATATTTCAAAATTTTATCCTAAAGTAGAAGCCTGAAGCATGACAGATAAATTTTTTTCAGATTTTTAGAAAGACATTTTCGAATCTTTTTAAGCATGAGGTCCATTCGGCCACATCTGCGTTGTGCAAGAAAAACGCTACACTGTTCGAGTTAATACAACAAACAATATGAATTGTAACGTTTTGATAAATTATTTAAGATATGCAATTTGTATAAGTTAATTCAACAGAATATTTGTAAATTTTTAGACAATCACTTGCATCAACTTAGTGCTACGAGTCGTAGCCGTCTTACAAGTCTATCCGAGTATAGTGATTTTTGTTTGCAGCAATACTCTCGTGTTTCGTATTTTTTACATATTATATTGCCACATACTATACTCAATAAGAATTATGAATTTCTTAGTTATGACATCTTTTGGAAGATGTGTTTAAGTTGTCGCGTTTATGGCGTCTTTAAAGAGGACGACTTCAGGACGACTTTATGATATGTGTGTTTAACAGGGTAAATCAGAATCACATAAATGCAGATGTAAAAGTCTACTTTGAGAACTTTGAGCCGCTTTTATAGGTCAGTCATTTTGAGATTACAAATTCTGTTTGGACTCGGATTCAAAGACCCATAAATCTCCCTCGTACCAAATTTAAATCTAACTGAACAATAAATAATATACTTTATTCACGACTGAGCTATAATAGCCACTTTATTCCCTGAAAAGTAGGACTAAAGTAGCATTTTATTCCCGCATATTTGGTTTTCCCGCAAATCTTTGAATTTTTTTTTAATTTTGAAAATTTTAAAAATTTTTGAAAATTTTTCAAAGTTTTGATAAGGTGAAAAATTTAAACATTTTGAATTTTTTGAATATTTGAAAAAACGTATATTTCCATCACAATGACGGTGGCTGAGTAAGTCCCACTTTTCAGGGAATAAAGTGGTTATTATAGCTCAGTCGTGAATAAAGCACTATATGTAACACGAGAGTAAAGTCGATTATTCCCTCCGGTGATTTACTTCCCTTGCTTCGCTCGGGCACTAAACTTTCACCCGCGGGAATAATCAACGACTTTACTCCCTTGATGCATAATGTACTATTATTTCTCTTCGACAAGGTATTTCTTATACTAGCACCAAAAATAAATCCAATTTATATTTTAAAGGGAAAGGAATTTAATCATATTTTAAAGGAAAAATATAAATATCGAGGCAAACAGGATACGACTTTTTGAATCACATGGTTGTATATTATGCATTCGTTACAAACAAAACTTAAATCACCTCCTCATAATTTTTGTTGTAAATTTCACCCTAATTAGCAGCTTAAACCAAGCGGTATAACCCGTATTTTAGATAAAAATCACACGCGGGCATACATTCCTGTTTACAGAAAACTCCATAGAACATACGGTAATGTCTTATTTGCGTTAACGAATACCTAAATACATTTCGACATGTTTCACGCGGGGTGTTCGAGCCTAAAAAGAAGAAAAACGTTTGTAAACTGTGTATCACAAAATTTGTCATTAATTACTTATTCATTATCCCCTAATGAAATACTTTATTATTTTATGTGAATTGCTAATGGGAGAACGACACACAATATCCGTAACTCGAAAATAGCAAATCCTGTGTACCCGCCGGATTCTGCGTAGGGTAACCAGTAAAAACGTTTCGAGAAGTTATGAGAGATATGAACCATCGACACCTTCTTCGTTAGAAGCTTTATAAACTTAATATCTCGTATTGATCAGCCCTACTCCTACTTATTTTCGACTGAATTCTACATTTCATTTAGCTCAAAACCCTTTTTCTTGCGATTCTTATTGCAGCATTTAGACTGCAGGAAACTGATTTCGAATTCAAAGGTTGAGTAGATTTAATCCTGTAATGGCCGAAATGAGGCACTGATCCAATGACAAGGTTATTATAAGCCAGTGTTGAATTCATTATCGAATACGAAGTAAAAATTCCGAAATTAAAAATGGCTCAGTCAATGCAGCCCAATATAGGATATTTGTATGGGTAATTTTTTACATGGACGAAGCTGGGAGCAAGAAAATTTCGCAGCCAAAAATCTCTTTATTGATTATACGATAACAATTTCAAGTGCAGCGATGTCGTATAAACGTGATAGATGTAAAGCTTTTCCTGTATGCCCCCTTTTTTTTAATTTTCAACGGTTGTTCTGCGCAACACGAGGATCAAATGTAAATAGGAGATGGCACAGATATTGTGGGGTCGCTATGATAAATAGAAATGTTGTCACTTTCTAGATTCAGTTATATTTTATATGTTCTCTAAAGAATAATTACGAAATTCGGCTCCGCAGGTAAAGACATTTTATCGAAAGGCTTCAATTTTGTGTAATGAAATAAGTGATAGTGCTTTCTGTTCAAAGATTTTTGGGTGCGAAGTTTCCTCGCTTTCAGCCTCGTCTGTATGACAAATTATATGTAACAATAACCTGTTCCATTTCCTGTAAGGGTATTCTAGTATGGAGTCCTGATTTTTATCCTAAGTTTGTGAATTTACAAAAATACTATAATGTCTTTTGAGACGGGATTCTTTCGGCTACTACACGTTTCAGGTATCCACAGAAATTTTTTGATTGAAATTTTTTTTAATACAATCGCTGTTTGCCGGCCGACGTGACTCCATTAAGAAAAAAAAAAACCACATACAAACTGGTGTTCACGATTCCGGACGTTCTTTTCATCGGAAACAAGAAAAGACAAAACAATTCTTACTAAAATTGGGGGAAAAAATGAAAATTAAAAAAATGGCGCTACTTCGAAAATGGTGTATTCATTTTTACCTATTTTTTTCAACTTTAAAGCAATATAAAATAGAAATAAAAATCACTTCTACTTAATTCTAGTTTAGGCGATAGCCACACATCTGATGAATATGTGAGCAAAATTTGAGTGCAATTTAAAATACATTTTGAGATATCATGCAAACCAGTTTGAAAAAAGTGGTTTCGAGAAAAATACGTTTAAAGTTTTTCTCTGGGCGGAGCGTACGGTGAGACCTCTGCTTATGAGACCCTAAAACATTATTATTTGTTCGAATCCAGCAAAATCCTTTTACATGCCAAATACTTGTGAAAAATGCGGGAAAAAATCGATTCTTCTGACCCTTTAGAGTAGAATACCTCCTTAAACGAAAATTGGTATCTGAGGATTTTTGAAGTCAATGATATTGAATTCACTGGCAAACATTCAAAATTCACAACAAAGGACTCAATGTGGCCTACAAACAAATGAAACTACCATTTTAATTTTCAGTTTTGACATTGGATTTGAAATCAGTGATCTGCAAAACACGTAAGAACCAATTTTCGGTTCAATCGGATCAGTTGTTTTTTGGTCGCCTATTTTCGGAATTTAGACGTTGAATTCGAAATATCAAAATGTGTTACTTCTTGGGGTCGATCATTGCCCCATTTCAGCAATCCGCGTTATGGACACGATCTTGGTCATGAAAGAGTTAAAGGGTCTAAAACCAATTGCTGCCATTTTAAAAAACAAACATGATTCATACATACAATTTGGAATTATTAACACAGTATTGACGTTAGCAATAATTAAAAATTGAAGATTACATTATTACATGTTTCATCCTCTCACTTTTCAATAATACTATTTGAAACTGTAATGCAAATAATAATTTAACGGTCAAAGCTATACATATATGCATTTTATCTGGATGAGAGTTCATTATTAATGTGCCTATAATTAATAATTAATTTATGATTTCCTATTTTGCAGTTTTGGTATACTTGGCGGCCGCAGTTAAAATCGACTCATTGATATGAATATCTCTTTATAATAGTAATAACTATTACTACTAAAAAAAATAATACAAATTTCTACTGCAGCGCGACTCGGCTGAGGATTTCAGTACTCATTGCTTCTCATACTTGATTTATGCTCTTGAATTTGTAAACTTCACATTGTATATCTTTTATGTTTTTCCGCTTCGCGTAATGTCTCATTTTATTTTTTTCAAGTTTGTAAATAATTTAATATACATGATGTGTCTTTTCACTGCATACCATATGGCATTTAAGATCGCAATATATTTTCTCTCAGGACTTTCACCTTTCCTATAACGAATTTCTGTTTTTAACTCACTATTTCTAGCTTGTACTTGTACTTGTACATTATCTCCCAGATAATGGAACATTAAAAAATCTATAACCTAACTCACTATTGAAACAATATATACGGAATAGTGCGTTCTTTCCCATATGCGAAACCAGGTATGTAATTGTATGCACCCTTTCTAGTAAACAGGGTCAAAAGTCTTACGGCTTCAATTCAACATATAATAAAAGCTCAAGGTTTCCATGATGAAAACTGAATCAGTACGCTGATGGATTCATCAATTTTGTAAATATATAAAAATAAACAAAATTTTATAATAAAGTTTACGCAGCTGTTATACGTTATTACGGACATTTGTAATAAAACAATGAAAAGCCAAGATCAAACATGTATTAAAAACATACCACTCCATGGAGGTGCCTGTATTTCTATTTAGTTAAATGGTATGTAGTGATCTAAAAATTAGTATGAGACACTACTGGACTATTGTGAAAAAAAACTAATGATAACAATATGGAAAACAATTCCAGTTACGGTATTATTATATAAACCAATATGTATAAACTTATACACAACTAGCCTCACATTTGTAATGCCTACTGTTCTTTGTGCTATAAAAGAAACGGTACCAGCTGGCACAATGTAATTCGCATATACTCCTACGTGAACACTCATACATGCTCATTGAGCTGAAAATTCATGCCAATGTATGTATATGACCCTCCGTTTCACTAATACATAGTAAAGGACGTTACGTGCTTTAAGCTTCTGATTATGATAAAGATTAATTGGCTTGTCACGTGTACGTAAAATTGTATCTTCAAGATAAATTACCTTCTTTTGTATCGAATTTTTTTCATTGCCGAGACAATCAACAATCATGGAAACTGGCCACATAGAAGTTAGAATAATTCGTAAAAATCACATGAAAATACGCCATACGGCAATGCATAGCTTTATTCCGATTGTAATTTACCCGATTGCAAATGTAAACGTCGTTTGTTTTAGAATACTATGAACATATTGCTTACATATGCATCTCAACAGGTAAGGTAAAACATGATTCACAATTTCAAAAACAGTATGTTGTGCTTCTTCCTCTGTTCGTTGATTTACATAAATTAGCATATCCTAATCAAAGATTCAATCAAAACCAATATGAGAACTATGGTATGATGCAAGCGTCGATGATAAAGAAACAAAGATAAAACGATACAGGATTGACCTATCCATCTACAGATCCATGATAAAACTGTTAAAAAAATTCTAGATTTAAGGATCATCGAGCAAGATTACCGCTGAAACATCTCGCAATTTAAATATCCCGATGTTTATAAAACAATCAAAAATATGAATTATAATTGTCGATCAGGACGAATGATGCCAAAGTTCCGTACATGTATAGGTTGACTACATGCTAGACAGATAATTATCCGGAGGAGGGTTTGAAAGTAATTCTATCGTGAGAAAGTATCACACATCGGTGCGTGGCACGGCGACGCGTGAGAAACATTGCGGTATCGGTGTAAAAGAAAACGTTGACTTACCCTTAGGAAGTGGTATTTCAGTTTCAAAAACTTCCGGCTTTTTCTCTTCAACCTTAGACTCAGCGACTGTTCCATTTCCAGTGCCCGTCATGATGTCCCTGTTGCCTCCTTCAAATGTTAGACTCAATATCGTGCGAATCAGTAGAGCGCAGTGACGTGGTTGCTTCGTTTCACTGGCCCTGAACAGAACCTCACGATCCGTCACAGTATGACCGCTCCGTAACACTGGCAGAAAGGCGTGGGGACGCGCGACACTTAGCTACTTCCCGGCATGCACTCGCAAGCCAATCAACGCATGAATCTCCCTACCATTGAGTATTGGATTAACGAAGCAAAGTCCTTGTGATTTTCTTTTCTCTTTTCTGTCTTTATTTCTCTCATAGTTCCTGTTTCCTTCTATTAAAATCACGCGTTCGGTGTCATTTTTGGTGCCATATAAAGCCACCTTTACACAGATCAGGTTAATCTATTCCAGAGAAATTATTTTGAGAAATAGTAGGACTTATATAGATGCAGCTATCTCATACGCTGTAGGACATGTAACATACAACATGGGATACTCCTGAAATACAGTTAACGGTTATTACTGCAAATATCCGTATAGTTATAACACTGATGACAATGAATTCCTTGCAAATTCACGTAACTTTTTGTAGGCTTTATCAATAAAAATCGGCTGCACTATTTCCTCATAATATAAATATCAATGCAAAATCAGAGAAATATGCAATGATAATACTCTTTACTAAACTTGTCCGTGTGTCATTTCAGTGAAAGTTGATTCAACTTCATTTTCATGCTAGTTGAGTATTACGCATATGTAAGCTGTTTTATTAATGACAAAGAGATGAAAGTGCGCACCTTCATATAATATACTTTACTGCAATATTAAAAAGTAGAACGTGTTACTCTTTTATTCTCGTTTACTTTTTTAAAATCTTTAATTTTCTCAAGACACGCTTTTATCACTTAACTTGATTCAGATGCATACTAATTTCTCTAGATGAATCAATCTACCAATAAAAGTTTACGTAATATTTAATACATAGCAGCTATATCTATTTGATCTCATTTTACCTCTAAAGTTGAAGTCAAAATTTAGCCCAGCTCAGTCTAAATTGATTTGTACCTTTTAAAATAACCGATTCCAAACACTAATTACGTTTAATTAATGTTTCGCTTAAATTGAAACAGTAAAAATTGACTTTAGCATTATTTGATAACCAGCTCAATATATTTTTAGATTAGATATATATCTAAAATGGAATAGAGATGCCCGAGTGATCTAAAATACTAACGTTGAGAATGATAATGCATAAAAAGAATTATTGAATTAATGCGAAAAAATATTTGCATATTAAATACGCAGAATTCGTATATTCTGTCCAAGTATGAGTAATTAGCAGTCCGGATGGTCATACATTTGTACAGCACTACCTCGTTATAAGCAAATTTCTTCTCCGTTCCGCTCCGCTGAGCTTGATAGTTTCCCCCACTTAAACTCTGTGCATCAGACGCACCTAACTCTGGCGCAGACCTCTGATTATAAGAGAAGAAGCAATTGCGTAAAATCGTATGTGTTCACTGTGATACTATAATTCTTTTAGAATGAGAAGAGGTGAGGCTCACAGGCACCACTAATACATGCACGATTCTCAAACCTGTCACGCAGTAGTCGAGAAACGCGAATTTCATAGAATTGTATTTTCCTAACGGCCTTAACATTTACTTATAGCGAGATAGTATTGTATTTGCAATCGCTATAGCCAGATTTATTTAAACAACGTATGTTTTCGCAGTAAATTGAAAACGCACCCTTCGCACACCCTCCGCTATACCCATCACAAATTTCAGTCATACGTATCAATATTTCAATTAATCGCGATCGCTGCAATAAAGATATTAGATAAAGATGTACTTTACACATTTTACGAGGATACAACACTGGTCGCGTGAATGATAAGACCCATAAAAGAGGCTCGACTCACGTGTCAGTCACTGGTGCTTCACGCAAACTGCCTGTGTGCCATTATGACACTTCTTTGCTTCCTCGCTGGTTAATTTGATACCTCTTTTCTTAGTTCGCATTTTGACTGCTTTGTCTTTCATTCCTTTCTATTACATCTGATGAATCATCCTTTGACAAGAAGTACTAACCATGAATATTGCATACCCATCACAGTGAATATTGCATCACAGTCTACTGTGAGGATTTGTAGAAATCTTACAAAACGGAGGCACCCACTCTACTACGCACTTCGATATCCTTGAGCGTATGCCTCTGAAGCGTTTTTTCTTGCCCTACGTATACTTCAGCCGATGCAATTGTCTTGAAGATTCCTACACATATATCAACATTAAACTATTTTATTATTCACAATAATCCAAAAAAAAAATGTAAGCTGTAATGAATTCCTCGTAATATGTAACATTTTTTCTTTTTCTTCTTCTTCTTCCACGAGACATCATTAGGTACATAAATGAAGCACGTCAAAGCTTAGATATTTAGTTATACTTTCGGAATAACCACGTTTACATACAAAAATCTGGAAAATCAAAAAAATTTGACAAGGCCTCAATAGATTAGAAAAAGAGATGAAGCTTTATTCAATTCTCGGATCAATCCATGTCCACAGAGATATACCTAAATGGTAAACATCTGAACAAAATACCAAAGTTATCCTCGGTAGCCCAATAAAACAATAAAACCATGAAAACGTTTGCCGCCATTGATGAATTTGTTTTGCAAAGCAAGTGAGAAGCGGGATTTGCGTGCATCACTCACTCACAGAAGCAGCAGCAATTATTATTATTATTCAGGCATTTAGGTGTACAATGTTAATTATAAACATATGACTAACCAGCCTAGAATTGATTGCTCAGTTCAACTGTATTTAATGGCATTTTTGGGAGAATTATAAAATATTCTTTTGTCATATTGATATCTTATTGGTGACTTATTGGACTTATTGGATGTCATAGTATATTTTGCATTTCCGACAGCAGACTTACGCAGTCATTTCCAAGCTTAAGCCAAATGAGCTTCAGTGAATCATCTACTAACATATCTATCTTATCAACGATTTATGGAACCGTCGAAAGACTTTATTTAACACCTAGGATTGAAATACGTTCACGTGATTCGAAATACAAAATACTTGTACTTAGTAAACTGGACCGCGATACGCTGGTATATACTGCCTCTTCGCTATCAGGTAGCAGCAGTGATAATAATTTATGAGTGGACAAAAACGGAGAAAGGGGAACAAATAACAGAAGACGAGAATGATAAATGAACAACTAATGTATGGGAGTAAGACCGGCTGGCTGGCTACAGGAACGTCATATGTAATGAAGGGTTTGCGCAAAGGGGTAGCCATTATACGCGGATTCACCAAGAAATCCTCGGTATCTTCGAAACTATAATTAGAAAGTTACGTACATTATCCTTATGCGATGGCGTGTTTGAATATCCAATCGTAAATTGAGAATAATTTTTTTTCCATCTTATCGACATATGCCCCCTTAACATGACTTCGCCATCGATAATAATCGAAGGCCACATTATCTTGAGAACTTGGAAAACGAGCACAGCATCGGAAATTTTACGAGATCCATGTTAACCAAGCATGATTTCTGTGCTTCTTGGAGTTTTAATAATTAACGCGTGTCTCCCTGTTTCTTCAGGAATGGACGGAACTCTCCTGAAATTTCTTGTGGACGCGAGCATACTCTTTGCTCCTACGAGGATGACCGCCTTCTTGTGCATCGATCAAAGTGCGTCTCTAAAAACGTTGGCTGATGATTAAATTTCCAAGGATTCATAATATGTTACACTCACGAAATGTTTCGAAATGTCGATCTGACGTAGTTTAATCCTTTTATGATTTTCATTGAGCATGGTAAATTAGTGTATGTTCTTCATAAAATCATAAAATGATCTACGATAGACCACGAGCAACTTTATTAGCGTGTGTTAAGATTAGTTGCTATACCTTATGTGTAAAGTACAAGAAACAGCGATTGCATTACCGCGATTATCCATAAGAATTCACAAGGCGTATATTGTAAACGCTCGATTTGAGATAATGTTTTATGAGATAGTGCACGTGTTGATCAGATAGCCATGCATTATATTATCATAGCTTCCGTTGTTGGTATAATACTTTCGGAATAGTGGATAAAGTGTATCTAATAATCTCGGTTTTTAACAGAAGAGATAAGTGCTTTATTTTAAATCTTATAATTTTATATATTTAACAGATGATGCCTTGCATTTATTAAGAGCAATGTCAAATGCTCATTTATCATATGATATTAGAATATCTAATCACAATCTCGATATGAGAGTTTCCCGCGAGAATCGACATTACGTCTCGTTCTTACTCGACCTCAACTGCCCCGAGGCCATCACAATATTGCGGCAGGTGAGACAATGTTGAAACCAATTTTTAAGCACTTTTTGATAAGTCTAAATAATATGCAATAAAATCGCAATTTCCTATTAGGCGAACGAGAGTGCATTATTTGTAGGGCCGCTCAAATGGCTCATTCTACAAGATTTAAAGGATAGGAAGAAACAAAACGATTCATATCTAGATAGTGTCTTTGGAAACCTCGCAATCTTCCCGGACAGTGAGTTAGTATTGGCCCAAAGACTTGATAAAAATTCAACGAGATTACTCTCTCCATATCGACCGAGTCCTTATCATAAATTAATTATTGAGGAAATAGGATTATGGGATTTACAAAATGGAGTAACTCTTCTGAATCATGACGTGTCATCGAGAAGAAGAAGGAATCTTGCAAACACTCCGCTAAAATCATGTTTGGTGGTACGTTATAAACAATTTTATCTAGATTGAGCATATTGGTTTCATTATATCAAGTCGGACACATCTAAAGACATTATAAAAAAATGAACCGTTCAATCATATGAAGATTGATATTGATAGGAGATTAGCTAAACATTTAATTTCGGTCTATAAAGCCATTATAAGTAACGAATCGGTCAATCATGTGTTAATTAATATTGATGGAAGATTAGTAAGAGCAATTAAGTATGTCTGATAGAGAAAAAGATACAATTTTGACAGATGAACAAGTTGTCTTGTGTTAATCATCGAATTCTTCAAAATAACAGCCAACAATGTATACATAAAAGAAATAGTGATAACAGTTCAATATTTTAAACGCTATACAATTTATTTATAGATATAAATCCATCTTTTAGGTGACGGATCCTGATACAATAAATCATTTAACAGATTATCAGGACAAGCATTCAGATACTATCACAAAAACTAATTACCCATGGATAATGCACCTCGTCCGAATGATGAATGCTACGTGAGTATCAAGTAATGAGTTATATAAACTCCGTGTATCATACCACCGTGATCTTTATTATTATTTATTAGGATCTTTATTATCCGTACATATTGATTTTCATTTCCACTGGAAAAAAAAACCAGACTTTTCTTTACTTGAATTGGTTACTAGGAATTTTGACATCACAAATCGGAAATTTTATTTTGTACTATTTACAGAAACTGAGAACTTTTTGGGACTTATTCTAAATGAATTTGCTTCCTTATTAAATTTTCTGATTTATGAATGCATATTCCTCATTTTGTAAAGAAAGCGAATATTCTCGGTTGAAGAATAATGTAAAAAAAGAACTATGATAAATTGTCAAATCTGTAATTACATGATGTTTTTCACATATTACTCTCGAAATGAAGAGATTAATCCGACGTGCGCGAGGTTGCGTATGACACACCTAGATCCCGCCTTACGCTCTATGTTAAATTTTAACGTCTCACGCGTGCCGAATTAATTCTTTAAATATTGAAATGACGCTCCTAGCTTATCAAAAGAGAAATGCGTTAAGAATGAGGGATGCCAATATGATGGACGAAAATTTTGAATTAATTATATATTTTCGTAAAATTTTAAAAAAATGTTTTTGAGGTAAATCAAGTTTTGCTGTAATCTATGTATTTTCTCAACTTTTAACGTGTATTAAAAATTTGGAATTTTTAAAATCTAAAAATATATTAAAATTTAGCGACCTTAGCCCATTATCCTATAAAATGAGAAATATGGTCAGAGACAATGTAATCTAGTCACGGTAAGTATATATTGTGACAAGGTGAATTATTATACCCGTCGGATCCTCGATGTGAACACACCTTGGTGGGTTAGTCATGTAGAATGATTTAAGCCTTGTGTAAAATACACAAGGCACATAACTTTATTGTACATAATAAATTTCTATACGTGTAAAATAATTAAATTACAGTACAGAATTATTTATTGTAGAACGTGTCGTGTAGAATCCGTGAATATACACTACCGGTCAAAAGTTTAGGTTCACCTCGCCTTCTTTGTAACGCTCCCATGACTGCAGTTTGAGAAACATCACATTTAGAAGCAATTTTTCGCGTTGAATAACCTTCTTCGTGTAATGCCGCAATGACTGCTCGTGTCTCTACAGTCAGCTCTGCTTTTCGACCCATTTCTCTACAATTGACACATAAAATATGTAGTTTTCTTCACATTTCGATAATGAGATGATATTTGTCGAATTATGTCAATTTAAATATAAATTTTTCTTTAACAGTAACGATTTTCAATATGAACAATGTTCTACTTACCTTTTTGTAAAGAAAAATATGAAAAACAATTGGAAATATAACTTTTGGAAAGAGCTCCCGAGCACTAAGATGTTACGCGTAATATGCACTAGACGCATCGAAAGAATGCAACCTGTCATAACAAGTTTGTGCTCGATCTACGCGATCTACACTCTGACCAGTCGCGTGTATCCACTTCTTATAGGTAAGACGCGCGTGCTTGACAAAATTCACTGAGTAGCCGACTTAATTGTGTAGAATTCAAAAATAAAGCAAGTGAACTTAAACTTTTGACCGGTAGTGTATAATATCAATTTTTTGTATGATAAACTCTTTGAAATTATTTGTTTAATACCTACACGCGGTGTACAATATTCGTGTGCAATAATTGAAATGTATACATGTCTCGCAAAAGGCTATGATACCTTTACGATTCCTATAAAGTGACATGCATTGTCTGGGATCTTCTAAATTTGTAATCGTGAGTAGTGTCATTGCATGTAATACCAATAAATAATAAGTTAGCACATGCAGTACCCTATACATGCTCTAGAAAAATTTTCAAATTTTTTCTAATCTGACGCAGAGTGACTTTCTCCATCGCAAATACTTGGGGGTACCGAAGTAAAAACGGCTCTTGGAGCGGCATGATCGGTCAGTTAGCCAGGGGTGAAATCGATATAGGTGGAACGGCGACATTCTTTACAGCTGAGCGTATTGGGGTAGTGCAATATATTTCACTCTACACTCCTACTAGGTCAGTAAATAAAATATATGAGTAATTTTCATGTATCTGACATTGTTAATATTGTTGGATACAGAGCTAAGTTTATTTTTCGACAACCACCATTGTCTTTCGTCAGTAATGTCTTCACACTGCCATTCCGACGATCCGTTTGGATTGCTATTGGAGTATTTATGATCTTGATATTTTGCTTACTCCATCTGACATTGAAATGGGAATGGTTCAACACCTCGGCAGAAGAAAGAGTAAGACGTCATTGGTCAGGGAATGTCTATCAGCCAACTATGAGCGACAATCTCCTCATTCTTGTCGGCGCTGTATCTCAACAAGGTATTTCTAGTTATCTTAAGAAGCTCTTACTACTTATTGTTAGTAAAATTCATGAATAATTCTCCCTTTTCCACAGGTTCCTCTTATGAGGCCAGAGCAATACCAGCTCGTATTATTATTCTCATGTTACTTGTGGCTACCCTAAGCCTTTACGCTTCTTACACGGCTAACATAGTCGCATTGCTACAGTCCACTACTGATTCCATTACCACTCTCGATGACTTACTACACAGCCCATTGAAAATTGGAGTTCATGACATTGTATACAATCGCTACTACTTTGAGGTGATTTATATAATTTTGCTTATTTATTCAGAAACTCTACACCAAATTTTAAGCAATTTAAACAGTTCGTAATGTAAAAGTTCGAATACGAAGTAATCATTTTCTGTCATCTACTAATAATGAGGATCAATCATGTATATACAACATATCGATATTCTGGATTTCCCAGTTAGCTGACAGAAGTCGACACAACTTGACACAAAAGTGAATTATTGGCCATTTCAAAATTGTACTGTTGAAGCCAAAAACAGACTGTGTGTGCTGAATTGGACTGATTTAACTTACCTAAATGGGAAAATACAATATTACTTCATTATATATTTCATTTGTAGTTGGAAACGTTCCATTGGGTACTAACGAGCAGCTAGTTTATATAGATTTATTCGAATCTTATGAAAATGGAAAACCGAAACCATATATTTCACCTCTCGCTTAACTTCTTAAGGCCTTATCGGTTTTTTCGTTGTTGAGTACAGTGCCCTGATGCATTATGCAACACTTACAGCGTTCCGCGATTCAACAAAAGAATCCAGCAAACAGTCCCAGCCCAGTCCCAGTGGCAACTATAGATGCAATTGTATTTCAATATATATTCATAACAATGCCATCAGATTTCGATGCCTTATGACATCAATATCTTCACTTGATATAGCACATGCAAAGATGTACACGCATGTAACATTATTCGACATAATAACTAACATATAGTAAATTTCTACTCAACACTATGACCAATCACTTTTGACAGACATAAAGATAAAATTTGAAAGATATCCGTCTTCAAAAAACATTAGGTAATTTTTATGTTACACTAATATACTCATTAAAATATACCACGCAAAAGTATTAGGGTAAATGTCTCTATTTTTCACCGTTATAAGACCGACCCGACTGGGATATGGCATTTTCGACAGCTATAAACTAAATCGGACTGTTATTTTCACAGCGCTGTATAATCATATTAATATTTTTTAATGTTTGATTCAACCCATTCATACAATTAAATTGGTAGGTAAATGGAAATAAAGACACGGTTGCTAGTTCCGCCTTTACTGTGCCAAATACCGACCAGCCCTTATTACTATTCATCTTTTCCACTGCATACAGGACGGCGATTTCAAAATTTAAAGTCCAAAATCGGTTTCACCGACCTCCAAAATCCTTAGGATATAAGAGTTCTGAAGAGCTCGCGAGCGTACGACGAATCCCGCCAGAAAGACATCAGGAAACGAAGGGGCGGTTTTGGTAAACATACAACCGAACGTTATTGAAACGATTAAGCCTCTTAATTAATAAATAAAAAGAACTTTCGAATATTTAGAAAGGCAAATTGAAGCAAAATAGTGCCGCTTTAATGAGAAATTGGTTGCACTGGCATAGGGATGTGTTCACCCCTTAAACGACGTTTTATTCAAAAATGCAAAAACATGTATCTCCTATTTTTTTTTAGTACTTTCAAATGCAATTGATTTCATCAAAATCGAATAGATAGTTTTTTGTTATAAAAATTTCGCACTTTTCAACCCCTATACACTTTTATGCATTCACCCCACCAGAACCAACCAGAATGCATTTTTCATTATTCATCATGAGGATTATCCTTCAATTGATTCTATTTAAATATCTCGACGGGAAATATGCGAATCTGCGAAAACCGCCCTCGAGGAGCCCAACTTCGGGGGTTGATTTCAACCTCTAAAACCGTTTTTCGGCCGATAAAAAAACCACGTGTCTTTTACATTTTGATGGAGAATAATATATTTAAAAACGAACAAAATCAGAGGACGGCACCTAAAGTACCTTCCTTGTTAATGCAAGCGAAATTATTGATTTATTAGTTGTGTTAAGTGAATGTCTGTCGAATGATCGTCAGGTTGAAGCACTGTTCAGAACTCGATATCCGAAGCGGCGACATCCGAATATAGAACCATAATCACTAGACTGAAGCATAGAGCTCGCCGAGGTGTTACATCGTACAATACAAGAACTGTTAAAATTAATGAAACTCTCGTCATTACGGGATTAGAAGCAGTTTTTTCAAATAAACGGATTTCTTTGCCGAAAATTGAAGGTAGTACTGGTGTATGTAGGTCTACGGCTACCAGAATCTTACGGTCTCATCGAATGCATCCCTATTATGTGCAATTAACACAAGAACTTATATTCGATGATTATAGACTCAGAATGCACTTTTGTAGATGGGCTGAGCGACAGATTCAAAAAAATCCATGTTTCTTTGATTGTATACTTTTCAGCGATGAGTGCATGTTTAAAAATACAGGCGAGATAAACCGACACAATTGTCACTATCGATCCAACAAAAATCCGAGGTGGTTTAGATAGATACCATTGTTATATCCCAAAACGGATCTACTCAAGTAAATGCAATGGGTAAATTCTTTTCGGCACATGGAACTTTTCGATTGCCTCATGTAATTCCTGGAACGCTGAGTAGCAGGCCACGCGCTCACACTACATGTCAGCGCGAGGAATGAAGCAAGACTCTTTCTGCAAGATCATCAATATTGCGGTGCATTATCCCCAAAATTGGAGCTAAGGCACCTACAGTATTCGGAACCAATAGGTAGTCTTTCGCGAATCCTGGCAACGGACGGAACTCCTCTAGGAGTCACCGTCTAAATCATCGAGTCTTGCTTGTTCCTCCGCTGATAGTATTTTACGTGCCTTCGGATCCTTGTGACCAAGCCTTCCCACCCGAGGGCCAGGGAAGTCATCGCTGTGAGCGTTCGAGTAAATCTATCGCGAGTATAACAACGGGCGACGGATTGCCACAGAAAGAACTCAGTGAAGTGAAACATCAACTCTTTTAAACCTACCAACCACTGTAAGTCAATCTATTTTACCTACAATAAAACATCAATCCGTATACCTACACGTCGCTCTCATTCGTTGGCATTACATCTCCCACTTCCACAGGAAACAGATACGCCTAGCGTTAAATGGTAGCCCATAATTAGATATATCTACGCCCTAGCAGTTTCACTAGCTAAGGCTTAACACCATATCAATATGTTTGGTCTGTTAATGTTTCGTGTGGAATTCTGAATGGATACATTGTTGGACCCTTTATGTTTGACCAAAACCAAAACGGTCCATCCTATTTAACTTTTTTACAGACCGAGCTATCCACGTTATTAGACGAAGTTGATTAACGTACAAGAACACGAATATAGTTTTAGCATGATGGTGCTCCATCATCTTATGCACATTCTCTAAAGGATTTCTTGGATCGTGCATTCCATTTTGAACATTTAGAGCATCGCTAGAGATTCAAGAGATTCCGCTCTTAGACTTCCACGACAAGGCCTCAATCTATAAATTTAAATCCTAATTACTTGGGAATATCTAGACGGAGTTTAATCCGCAAGCACTCACAAATTTCAGAAAAATACGCGCTACATTTTCTTATAACAACAAAAAATTATATTCCATAAAAAAAAACCCAGGGTAGCATCCCACATCTATAAATGAGATGGATATAAAAGCGTTCACATACGCGAAAAATCGACACCTTTGATTCCACAAAACTTTAATCTCAAACGCATTTTCATATCTTGCTTAGTAACAAAAATAACCAAAATGTAATTTTTCAGTGAAACACTCTGTATAATAAATAATTTTTTAATGCCAGATAACAAATTGTCGTTTACGTGTCGGGCAAGGAGGACAAGCAGGCATTTTGCTGTACCCAAAATCTGATTATCGAATTCAAAAAAGAAATCATGATTCCCGACGATTTTTTATCTCCATTCATTTATTGGACCGTAATAAATCATTCAGAGTGTGTAATTTTATTCTTGCTGACGCATTCTACAACAAAGTACCGACATTCAAAGAGATCAACATTTCTTAACCTCACTCTTAAGAATACCCAAATAGGTAACACGCGTATATAGTGGGGATATATCCATCGTATTTTACATATGTATATACTCAAGATAATCGAAATACATATTGGCATATTCTAAGAGTATGCTGAGGATGATCCAATGTCCACAGTTTTTCCAATCTTAAATTGTATTGAAGATATCAAACAGCGTGTTCTCGAGATATTCTTACCCAGACAACACAAAGAATTTTCAATTCTGAGTAAGACATCTTAAAAGTTAATCAGAATGTGCTTCAGCGGCAGAGCTCGTAAAGCCGACAGTCAAAATAACAAACATACATCTTTTTTATTTATTATATCATTCTGTTTATGTTTTACAGACATTTTTTATTAATTTATCTGATTCAATCGCCTGCGTGATGCAGCCATTTCTTAATCACGTTTTGAAGAGATGATTCATATTATCAAGATTTCTGGAATTTTTGCATGTGCACAGTGCTCTCATTATACTGTTCTATGAACACTCATGAACTGCTAAGTATTTAATCCCGAAACGATACAGACGAAATACGAAACCTTAGTACGAATTTGCACCTATGTATAATTGAAGGGTTAATGGTCAGATCTTATAGCAATACAGTATACACATATGACATATTAATTCTTTCTTCTTGAATTATATGTGTATATATATATTGTAACGTGGCGTTACAGAGCTGGAGGGGATACCACCTAGGAATGACCGAAAAATAAATACATAGGACTTTTCAGGTCGGACAGTGGGTTCGGTGGCACAGTGGTAAGTGCCCGACTTGGCAGTCCGAAGGTATCGGATTCGAATCCCGATCAGAACTCCTAATTTTTCGGAAATTCCTAGCCCTCTAGCACTCCCTGGCTGCTCTGTGGATAAATTAATTATAGCGGAGACGAGCCGGGCACCAGCTATGTGAACTTGGCACCCGACTTTGGAAAATCAAATTTTTTGTTATAGACTTATAGATTTAAGTATGTAGTTGTTTGTAGTACCAATTTTTTAGTTTGTAGTAGACCCAAAAAAAAGTTATAGCTTCATAAAAAAGCCCATCCACCGACTTTGAAAAAAATAAAATCTAATCACTGATTCCTGCAGAGAATCGTTTCTAGTTGATTGTAGTGAAAGAATTTCCGTTTGTAGTAGCATAGAAAAAAAGTTAGAATTTTTTTTTTTCTTCAAGTTATTTGTAGTCGTATATAAGCAGTAGCTTCGTTTCGTTTGTAGTTGTTTATAGTAACGTCTATTTTGTTTGTAGTTGTTTGTAGTAGATTTGTTTCGTTTGTAGTAATGTCTATTTCGTTTGTAGTTGTTTGTAATGACATTCTTTTGTTTGTAGTTACTACAAATAACTACAAACGAAACAAAGCTACTACAAACGAAATAGACGTTACTACAAACAACTACAAACGAAACGATGCTACTAAAAAACGAAATAAGCGTTATTACATACAACTAGAAATAGTCTTAGAGCCAGAGTTCGTAATATATTGACTCATTAGTTTTCGAAAAGCTAATAATAAGATAAATGCTGCTACAAACAATGGTAAACGATGTTAGAGCAAAGGCTCGTAGTATATTCATTACACGTGAGTTTCTGAAAAACTACAGTGGAAATGAATGTAACTATGATGATACGACTACAAACGACTTTAAAAAAAAATTCTAATTTTTTTCTATGCTAGTACTAACGGACATTTTTTCACTACAATCAACTACAAACGATTCTCTGTAGGAATCAATGATTACATTTTATTTTTTTCAAAGTCGGTGGATGGGCTTTTTTTTATGATGCTATAACTTTTTTTTGGGGCTACTACAAACGAAAAAATTGGTACTACAAACAACTACATACCAAAATCTATGAGTCTATAAAAAAAAATTGATTTTCCAAAGTCGAGTGCCAAGTTCACATAGCTGAGCAATGCCCCGAGTATTCTGAGTATGAAACGAAATATATGAGGTCCCAACCCAGTCCACAACTTTTATACAGGTTCCAGCATATCTCCCGTGTCCATTGTGTGTATTACCCATCAGATATAAAGTTCCATAAGGCTGACTCTCTTTACTACTTTCTCCTCGGTGTAACATATAACGTCTGATAGCTTGCAGCAAAATGTTCATTACAGATGAAAGTAAGTCAAATACAAATTTTTAAATGACATTAATTTTCTCATTTATGTATTTGTCCGCTTCAGTGAGCTTTTGTTTATACTTAAACACTGAAACTGTGCCTGAATGCCGAAGTGTTTGGTGGAATTCTGAAATTTATATGAAAAAAGACCCTTAACACTGATGATGACATTTAAGTTCTAAAAAATCGTAAATTGTGACAGTCTGTAATGGCTATATGCGTATTACACTGCTACATGTTAATGAGCATTTGTAAAAATGTATATATACAATAAATATCTGTTGATACTTACACGAACAATACCGATTGCACGAGTATAATGCACCTGAATTTTCATATATGTATACTCATAATTTCACTCTTTATACCCAATTTGTCCTATCGTTTTCCATGTTCTTCAAATCTTCTTATGTGCAAATATTTTTAGCCCCCATTGAGAATGGCCAAATGTTTCGGCTCATCATTCCACATATCTAAATATTTTAACTTATAGATCTTTTGAAATTCAAGTCATCATTTCTTATGTCCAGATATTTTAAATTGGTCTTATTAAACATTTTTTGATCAAATAATCTGGTCCGTCATTTCGGACATCATGGCACATTGAATCATTGGCTTTTATACCCAAAATCCTCAATGAGAACATCTTAATAGTTCAGATTATCGCCCCTAGACAAAATAATATTCACAAACACATATGTATACTGAATGGCATCAAAGGTCAGAAAAAGCTTGTCGAATACATATTATTATCAATAATTTATCTCCAACATACATATAGGTTACGGCAAATCATTCTATTAAGTATACTCCAATTTCATAGCTGAGATTCTTTGAATGCTCTATCACCTCTAGCAGAATGGGTGTCTTATTTGAATAGACTGTTAGTCACAGCAATTACTATGTATAGTGGATTTATTCTTTCCAGGTATCTTTTATTTTGGGAGTAACAGACCTGTATGAAAAATATGCTATAATAAATAATTCGTTATTGCAGTACATCGATACATTAACTCTTGTACATATAACTGTTCCTTAAATGACGGGCATATAGGCTATTACGACGCTTTTAAGAACATTATATGTATATCTTACTTATTATTAGTGAATGCTGATATATCGAATCACACTTGTTTTAATCAAATAATACTCCGAGTTTCTTCTTGTCGTTTCAGTCCTTTCAAGATCCTATAAGGAAGACAATTTACGAGCAGAAAGTGGCTCCAAAAGGACGAAAGTCTGCGTGGATGAACTTGGAGGAAGGCGTAAGTCGCCTGCGACAAGGACTATTTGCATTTCATGGAGAACTCGGCTCTGTGTACAAAATAGTTCAAGAAACTTTCAATGAAGACGAGAAATGTGGTTTTCAAGAAATTGACTATTTAAACGTTCTCGACCCATTGATAGCCATTCAAAAAGAATCTCCTTATCTTGAAATTATACGTATAGGGTATGTAGTCAATGCACATTTTGATCTAAGTCTATGAGTACCGTTATAGTCGTGATAAATTGAAGTCCAACTTTCAGAGCCCTTAAGATACATGAAAATGGCTTGCAGACCCGAGAGATAAGACGATTGTACACGAAAAAACCTGTATGTCATAAACATGCAAGTTTTGTAAGTGTAGGTTTGACTGAATGTTACGCCGCGTTTATCACACTTAGTTACGGTACTCTCATCGCTTTTACTATTTTCATCCTAGAAATCATATGGTATAAAAGGTACATATTATTTTATATGCTATATGTATATTGAAATTTTCTTTTAGTATGGTTTTATGGTGTTTTTGTTGCAGAGGAATAGTCGAGGACGTAGTACAGCCGTTTGATTACGTAAAATAAATAAAGTGAATCCAGAAACTTTTCTGGAATTATCTAAATTATCTGATTAAGCAGTTAACTGTAGCTTTTTTAGAGATGTGTTAATAGAAAATATTCTATTATTTACAGTATGCACAACAAATTCATATGTCACATCAAAATAAATTAGTACTAGGCTTAGTATTATAATAAAATAATTTACATCTTGGCAGGCAGAAAGTGTTGATAATAATTTTTTGTGAAGTCCATCATTAAATCCTGAGTACACTCTGGTAAATCTTCTGTACAGGTGGCAGGACTACCCGAAAATCTAGTAAATGAAGGTACTACAGTTTCTGGTGGAACAACAGCGCCATCTTCAATGTAGCAGCAATCCTTCAAAATGCATCTCCTGCCCTAAAATGTTATATTAAACACAGTAAAAAATTCTATCAGGACTGTATTCTAAAATTCAATGGTAATATTTCCAGAAATAAAATCCTTCTTAGATAGATATATGGGTGATTCCATTCTAACAGTGATTATTAATGTCCTGTACTGTTTACTCTCACTGGTTATACATTAACAGTGTATTCATAAAATTTTTGTATTAATACGATTCTCGTGAACATATTTCATCACTTTTTCTGTGTAATATAACTTGCAGTCTAGAGAAAACCTACAGTATATCACTTAAATGTCAGTACTGTGTTATGTCCATTTCTAAAATTTACCTATAAATTCATTATTTTCTTTGTCGCAATAAACAATTCAAACCAATTACCCCTAAATCCTAATGAATATAATCAAACTTTAAAAAATTGACCAATTTTTTGTCAATATATTAATTCAATATTAAATTCTGGCTTAATAACTTTTGTCCTTAGATTTAAGCGGATTTTTGAATTAGAAATTGTATGACTCGTGCACCATCTGCCTCGAGATTAATGAAACAACTGGTTAACCATATTGAAAGTATGTTACCTGAGTAATATTTAAAAACATAACGCTGATGGAATTGTGCAACAAGTTTGTGTCAATTTAAAAGTCAATTTTCAAAAAGGTGTGTCATAAATTGACTTGTCAGTACCATGGTACTGGTAAATTTAGTTAATTATTGATTTTTTGTATCATAAGTAATGGATTTTTGTACTTATTACTAACCTAAATAATACCGTAATTCGATATTATCAACTTCATAATCAAATAATTACAGTTGCTAATTGAATTTAAAATGTTAGTACCGTGGCTGTCAGTACCACGTGAATAGTATAAATATATGTAATTATTAATATAACTATTTGTAGAAGTTGTAGCAAAATCCTTTCGGACTATCATTTTTATAATAAAATAGAGTAATAATATGCATTAAAAAAAAAGAAAAGTTTAATTATAGAATTGAAAAATTTTTAATAAAAAAAGTAACAGAATAGAATCACCCATATATAAAAGGAAACATAAAACCCTTGTTAGGTATATATAAAGAAGAAAATATATGACAATGTTGACAACAGGCTGAGAAATTTAAAATACAGTCAGGATAAGAAATCATGCGTCTGATAATAAAAAAGTACGTACGATGACAGCATTCTTTCCAATATACACATATGAACCTACAACTGCTGCATTCACAACAGCTCTTTCTCCAACAAAAACGTGGTCACCCATTTGCAGTGGGAAAAAGGCCACTCTGTAAATAAAATGTTTATTCTATAATAAAGGAACTTGTGATTTTAATGACAACCTATTCATAATTCTTTTGGACATACCCTTTACTGAATTTTTTAAAAGGTGGTCGAATAACAACATTTTTGCTAATAATGCAGTATCGTCCAGTTCTTACATTAGCCAGATCTCCTCTAATAATTGCATCTGACTGCACAATGACTTTTCCATGTAAAACAATATTCTGAGAGCCACATAGTACAGTCTGCCGGCTAACCTTGTTTCCTGACGCCTACAATATTATATGAGCTCGTTTAACAATTCCCAGCCAGCGGTATCACATTTTCCTACCGTTTCAACGTATTCATTCTTGTCGTAATAGATATCTTGCGGCTCCATGATAAAATAATTTCGTATTTACAGAAAGAAATGTAATTTTTTTTAATGAAAATCTTTGGAACTCAGTAGCTTTTGCAGGTGAGATCAGGGGGTGACACTCCAATGGGCTATAGTGAAACATAGATTAGTGATATAACCTCCCAATCAGATGGCGCAACGGTGGCGTCCGCATGTGCATCAATGCGCAGTCGCCATTTTGCAGAAAATAAGTTTGTTACCGGCGTGTTCCGATATACCCTGGCAGCGCTGCCAGTACTGCAGATTTCATTCCGATATTGGAGTACAGTGCACTGCGGCAGTGCCTAGTAACTTTCATGACATCATAAGTTTCTCCCATTTTTTCACTATAAGCGCCTGAGCTCCCATAGGTAAGGTACTCCCAGCAGAGATGAGTAGGGAGATTGCCAATGAGCCTGTTTTTGTTGGTCTCAATTTTTCTCTGATTTCGGCGCGCCACCTTAGCGGAGGGCCCTCGAAGCAGTTCCACGTTTTTGATTGGTCGTGTATATATAGTAATACTACGCGTGATAATCTGGAGCTGTGTTTTGGCGCGTCGACGCGCCACCTGAACGAGACTCTCGAACTAGTTCCACGTTTTTGATTGGTCGAATGAATTCGTGTGTTCCTCGAGATCCGCGATTTTAAACCGGGTGAACACTCAAATAGGGAGTCTTGTATCCACCTTTTTTTTTACACATTATTACATAAACCGTAGTAATAAGGTAGTCAATACCCTTAATATCCATATGAAGCTCTGGAAATAATAGAGTAAGCAAATAAAACTTAAAAAAAACTCTCGAACGTGGGTAACTACAGAAATATAAGTTTGCTAAATAATATACCACAATGACTCGATGGCACACGTGTTTGCTGCTGAGTTAACGTGCGAGAGTCTCGGGTTCGAAACTGAGGTCTTACCCTCTCTTTTCTTTTAATTATCAACTATGCTTCTTGGTTTACCTAATTAACTGAAGAGTTATGAAATACATGATAATACTAATCTACAAATATTGTATTATATTACATCGTATACATCCAATAAATTGGTACATGAATCAGCGAACG
>NW_014333144.1:113926-114458 GCF_000341935.2 Cephus cinctus | reverse complement strand
TGCTGTCAATTTTTCTCTTACATCTTCATGAGAGTCTGTATTGCAACAAGTGAGGCTGCGCATTTCCATCAGCTATGGATCATCATGTATGAAGAACATGCATTGGGCGCGTTGACAACGATTCAGCTTCGTAATCGTAAGGTGTCGCGTTCGCGTCTAGAGAGGAAAACTATTTTTTCTTCATTTCTTTTTTGTTTAATTTTTTTTAGAAGTAATGCCATTCTAACAGCTCAAAAAAATAAAAAATTGTGGTCAATTATTATTGAAAAATATGTAATATAAAGTCTATTTAGATGAATTTATTGTACACTGAACGTCATTAATGTTGTCCAGTTTGTTGATGCAGTGCGGAGAGATAAGAGAAAAGAGTGGACAGTGACTGTTTGACGGACGTATGTACCAGGATAGGTGCGTGAAACGCAGGTAGCGCTATGGTGCGAGCGAGACGCGAAAGCGTCGTACGGTGCATCCTGTTCGAACGCATGAGTGGGAGTGAGACGGCAATGCATGAGTCCCACCAAGTCGTACCTGG
>NW_014333144.1:113107-113728 GCF_000341935.2 Cephus cinctus | reverse complement strand
GACGCGCCAAAACACAGCTCCAGATTATCACGCGTAGTATTACTATATATACACGACCAATCAAAAACGTGGAACTGCTTCGAGGGCCCTCCGCTAAGGTGGCGCGCCGAAATCAGAGAAAAATTGCCTTCACCAAAAACAGGCTCATTGGCAATCTCCCTACTCATCTCTGATACAACGAGGCTAAACCAGAGATGAGTAGGGAGATTGCCAATGGGCCGATATTCTTGAAACCAATTTTATTTTGGAGTAAACGCGCCACCTGAGCGGAGGGCCGTCGAACCATACCCACGTTTTTGATTAGTCGAGTATATATAGATATACTATGCGTGATATTCGTGAGCTCTGTGAGACGCATGGATTATACCGGGTGGCACTGTAAAGCGTGTGTTTTCTATTGTCGACGCGTCATCTGGACGGAGAAACTTCGAACCATACCCACGTTTTTGATTGGTTAAGCTTATGTATCAGAGTACTCTAAGCAAACTCCAAGCGTGTATAACAACTGAAATACAGTTTTCCCAATCTGTACGTCACGGTAACTCAATGTCATACGTGCATGGTAACGAGTCAACGTGCGAGAGTTTCGGGTTCGAGACCCGATTATTATTACTTTTTTTT